>NC_079891.1:4364225-4569196 GCF_024868665.1 Triplophysa rosa
ATACCGGTGACATCACAGTAGATGTCAGGGAAGCCATTAACATGCTGAAGAATGAAAAGGGCTCCAGGACTGGATGGTGTGTGCCCTGAGATGCTTAAGGCAGGAGACGCCACAGATCCTTCAATGCATCCTACAGTACATTTGGGCGAAAGTGGCATCATCAACAAGCTTGCCAAGAATCTTGGGGAGGATCTTGGGGACTGTAACAATTGGCGAGGTATCACCCTACTCTCTCTTACCAGCAAGATTTTCAGCCGTATCATACTGCAGTGCATTATAGCAGCAGTGGACGGCATCCTTCGGCAAGAACAGGCTGGCTTTAGGAACGGACGTTCATGCATTGACCACATCTTCGTTCTATGCCAGTTTCTAGAACAGTCACATGAATGGAATAGCCCATTATATCTTGTATTCGATTCGATCGATTTTGAGAAGGCCTTTGACAGTCTGCATTGTGTATGACTCTGGAAGATTCTGACATTATCGCATTCCGAAGAAACTGGTCAATGTCCTCTAGTCACTATACGAGAGCTTTGAGTGTCGTGTCATCCATAACAGTGAGCTGACATACCTTTTCCAGTGAAAACCGGAGCGAGGCAAGGCTGCATCCCGTCTCCAATCTTATTCTCCCTGGCCATCGATTGGCTGATGCGTAGCGTAACCCAAGGAAAACATCAAGGCATCCAGTGGACCCTGACATCGCTTCTGGAGGACCTGGACTACGCCGACAATCTTGGTGTGCTTTCTCATAAGCTGTTCATTAACAGTTCATGTTAGTGTTATGTATTCACCATGGTAACTCTTGTTTCCATAACCCCCAATTGCCATATGTTAATATTACGGTGGTGACTCAAACTAACATTAATTAAAAAAAAACTAGTTTGGGACTGCTATTTACAGTAATAGCTTTAAATCAAGCGTAGCTGGCAGGTCACGTAGCTGGCAGGTCACGTGAGTCAAGCTTGCTTCAGCCGATCACATCAGGTGCAGCTAATCAACATTACTCATACTATACTCTGTCCTATTTAAGTTGCCTTTCTTTGCTCCTTATCAGCTGCTTAATCGTGCTGCACTCAAAACCCACCTCCATCGTCATCTCCTCCATATCTGCCTCCATATATGAACTGTTCTGGTTCCCCAGGTGGGGGGACATTACTGCGCTCCCGCTGTGTCCATGGAAGGCTGCATGGATAGGTGGAGAGATTGCCCGGAACAGTTTCATTCCGCCAACCTTAAATATTGCTATTGTTTAAATATTCGACCTTAAGAACCTTAACTTATAGGCTGTTCATTTATCAGCATTAGTCATATTAGTCACAAATTTTTGTTAGTCTTTTAGTATTAGTCACTCGTATGAACTACATATGATGTCACATATCCTAAAAAAGTGGGTTGTGGCTTGATGATCAGGGGAAAATGTGGGTCCCATGGCCAAACCAGTTGAGAACCAAAGACCTAAAGGACTGATTGATTTCAATTACTGGAGAGACTGTAATGGTTCCAGTGACTTTTAGTGTGTTGGATCAATGTGAATGTATTGGTTCACTCAGTCAAAAAACAGAAGCTGCAACAAAGAACATTTTGTGTAACATTATATATACTTGCAAACTTTAAAGTTCACTTCAGACAGCTCTGAATATCAAGTATGCTTTTAAGAAGGCAATAGTCATTTTAAATCCATTACTCTGTTTTCAGTTTTCTGCCCGAGTATGTTCTGCATCATCAGTGTCCACATCACCGGCTTAATATTCAGCTCCACTCGCGATCGTGTCCGTACGAGGCACATTAGTCGAGCACGATGTGCATAATGTTCAAAGCCTTTTGACTATAGCTGTGTAATTAAAGAGATTGACTGTTGTTGCAAGTGGCTTTATGCATGGAGGCTTTTTGTGCTGCCAGCTCGTTCGGTGGGGGTCATGTGATGTTTGTTTCTGTTTGACAAATTTGTTTATGGGGAGAAAAGGCATAAGAGCGAAAAAACACAGTACAAAAATAGCATAATCACGTTAGTACTCGGAAAGAAAATGACTTCCTTGAGCCATTAGTGTTTCAACAAGGCAACACAAGAAGGGAGGGAGGGGTAGAACGAGAGAGCAAGCACGGAGAGAGAGAGAGAGAGAGAGAAAAATGTATTGAAAGAAAGAAAAGAGACAGACGACGGTAGATACCGAGGGCTAGAAAGAGCAACAGTATACAGAAAAAAGTGAAAGGGGGCAGAAAAGGCCTATACGTGAGCGGTGCTCCGCTCATGAATAATGCAAACCTGCAGAATTTGGGGAATAAAGGCTTTTCTAACTAAAAGCAGCAGCCACAAAGAACAGAATGACTTCACTTGCTTTTTGGCTTGTCTTATCTCATCTTCTCTTTCATTCTTTTCACTCCTGAGCTGTCGGAGAAGACAGATGCAGAGAGGGGACTAATGCATCCCGAAACCACTTTCGTATACGAAGAAAACAGGCGAAACACAATAAAAGAGTAACAAACGAAATGTTGCGCCAGTCCTGCAGATGCTGCAGTTTTACACAGAAAAAACATGGGTGTGGGATTTGGAAAAGAAATAAAGAATTCTCTCCTAAGGAAATACGCTGGTGGTGTCGATTATAAACATTTAAGCAGCATAAATATTCAATGAGCCTGATGTCCTACTTCTAGACACTGAGCAAACAAACAGACAGCCAGACATGCAAATTGAACCTGATACATGAATCTTTCAGAATTAATATGAATTTATTCATTTCTCTGGCACAAATATTATCAGAACTGAAAAAGGAAATGCTTGTTCACATGCATAAACTGTAAAGCAGATTACACCTATATTTTTTTATATATTATTTTTATTATTATTTATATTATTATTATTATTTATTTTGTTTTTATTTTAATACTTTTTTTATCAACGTGTTTTGTTTTCAGTTTTGATAAAATTGCTCTTTTTGTAACTTTTTCTCATGCAGAACTTTTGCTTCAGAAGCCATTTATTAACCTTGTTTGATTTTTTTAAAAATAATTAACTTGTGCTTTTTGACAGATGAACGTTTTTTGTAGCTTCAATAATTGGGACATATAAATAGGCCTATGGTACATATATTTTTATGAAATACAACATTTTCAGTGAACTATTACTTTTATGTGAAGAGGTTTTTTTTTTGCAAAAACAGATCAATCCATCTTTTAAAAAGTAAAAAGCATGTGTTTTATTATGTTATCATTTATTTTGTTAGTTAGCTGTAATTTCTGAGTTATTATTAAATAATTAAAACAACCCAATTGCAGTTTGATTGATATTACTTGCAATGCACAAAAACATGATTTTTGAATTTTTTAAAAAGTTATCTGTTTTGTCAAATGAACTTTTTATGCTGTATATAGTAGTGTACAATATTACACTACATTATATATAATGTGCACTACTCAACATACACAACATTCGGTATAGTCTGCTCAGGTCAAGATATCACCCTCAATTTTTTTAAAATAGACTTTGCCTGACAACGACAAAACTATCCCATTTAAGTGCTTTTATATCCTACAGGTCCCACTTGCACTCAAAGAGTTTTCCATGAGCCATTACCTCTCTCTCTCTCTCTCTCGCTCAGCACGACCCAGTTCTAAAGGAGTTTGAAGGATGTGAGAGTACTCCAAAGACAAGCAACAGCATTATAGTCTGCACTCTCCTGCTTTCTAGCGTCTAGTCCTGAATTCTGGCCTGGTCTTACTTCATGCGCAACGTTGACGATTCTTTACCCCCTGCTGTCTGTCTGACCATTTTCTGACCCCATACCAACTGTAATAGGCCATGCAGGGAGACAGCATGAGTGACAAGCACACTCGGGGCACTATAGACGCCCTCTCTGGTTTGAGAATTTGACCATGGGTCGCTCGAATGTAGCTCCACCGAGAGCTTTCAACACTCCGAGGCTGAATCATATCCAAGCTCCAGCTGAGCAGACCCCAGGATGTCTGGTCCTGAATAACTTCTGAATTTCAGGCTCTCCACTGGGCTCTAAAAGTCTGGAGGTGCATTAGCATTAGAGCAGGTGGAAAGTGCTGTCTTCAACTTCTGTGCAGTTGTTTACACAGCCTGCAGAAAATCTAAACTATGTTACACCAGGGCCATGTTGTTAAAAAACATCATTCTTCTGAACCAAACGTACATTACTTTCAATATTTTAGAATCTCATGATGGTGGTCTTAGCTGTGTAAACCAAACACATTTGCACATATATGTTCAGTCAGTAAATGTGAGTCATGAGCTGGTTCTAACAGCTTTATTGGGCAATGTTAAACATTCGATTTCAAGAACAGCTTGTAAATCACACAGGGGCATTAACCGCCATAATCAGAGTGTATAAACATTCACGGTCAGGCTGGTTTTCCTGCGCGCTGCACGTGCGTGCAGGTCTCCCGTGTGTTTACGTTTCTCTGACAGATAACTGAAGCAGGAGGTTTACATTCACACTGACTCAGGCTGAATTTACACAGTTCTTCTGGAGTGCTGGTGGGGAGAGATGGGCCTCTGAAGATGGGAGAGCAAAATGAGGGTGTGATCAATGAAGAGTGTTCTGATGTGCAATGCTGTTTGTTTGAAATTCAGCAAATGCCAGATTTGAGACTCATTCAGATCATCTTAATGGAGGTCAGGTGTGGGGAGAGGGTCCGAGATTGCCTGATTACACATAAGCACATCTTTAGGTTTTACTTGTTGATTGCATGATCACAAGGAAAAAATCTATTTTTTACTTGTTTGTCTATTTGACGTTCCAGGAAGAAGTTATACAATATATTGAGAAAAATATTTACTAAATATATTCAATAATTTTCTAAAAAATATAGAAACATATTTTAATAAAAATATTATAATAAAAATATACTGTAGGTTGAAAACATTCTGATTATTTATTATCGTTCTTTACAGTTATGTAGTTGAGCTCTTTTTCATTTGAATTAGGGCTGTCAAACGATTAATTGCAATTAATCGCATCCATAATAAAAGTTTGTATTTACATATGTAATATAAAATATGTCTGTGTACTGTGCATATTAATTTTGTATTTATAAAAACAGACACATACATGTATATTTTGATACGCTTAATAGGACTAGGTGTTATAATCCCACTATTTCAGCACAGTTGAATTGCCCAAAAGGACATTTTCCACGCCTTATGCATGACGGGGGAAGCAGTCAAGAATATGAATAGAGGAAAGGAGGTCTGAGGTTTCACTGGTTCGTCGGGTAGGCATTCTCTGTGTTTGGGGGATATATGATTATAGAAATACATAGCATACATAGCATACCATTATCAGAGAGACATCTCATGAGTTGTGTGTCCCACATCCATGGGTGAAAGATGCCTTTTGGTGAGGTGCTGCTGATAATGCCCTTTGTATGGTTCCCATCAATGCGACACATCGTCAGTTGTGCACCTCAGCCTCATTGGGTGTTTCGGCCCTTTATCACAAGACACCCTCAGCCAAGGGAGGCCCACTGCAGGTTGATCAGACCTGGGTGTGTGTTGCATTGTTACAAGGTCATCTGGCAGCCAATGGTGTGTCCATCCGCCTAAACCACAGCCATTGGCTTCTTCTTTCTGCACCACTGGCCAGTTCTTGATTATCCTCCACTGGACCTGTCCTCTGAGAGTGACCTACAGTATGTGTCAGCTATGGTGACCTCTGCATTTAACCCGTCCCGAGAGTAGTGAACTCACGCACTGCAAGTCGTGAACATATATACACCAGAAGCAGTGGGCAGCTATCACTGCAGCTCAAAGGCACCACAGTCGTTACCTGCCGGCCCTGAGAATCGAACCGGCAACCTTCTGGTCACGAGTCCGACTCTCTATTACTGTTATGGCATGGCATACCATTACAACACGTTACCAAAATCAACGCAACCATACGCGCCAACCCATTGGCTAAGGCTGTTATAGCCCCACTGGCTCCGTTAATGCAAGCTCAGTACACCATTTTATTACGTGGTCACTTGGCAGCCCATATTGTGTCCTTCCGTTTCAACCACAGCCAGTGGCTGCTTCTGTCAGCGACAGTGGCAAGTTCTTTGACTACCGTCCGTTGGGCCTGTCCTCTGATCCCCACTTTCTTAAGCAGCCTTGTAGTGGAATTGGAAACAAAGCCACCGCAGCCCACTTCCACCGGGAACACTTTCGCTGTCCATCCCCGATCTTCAGCCTCCGCTGCCAAGTTGGCATACCGGAGATTCTTTCTTTCAAATGCTTCATTAATGGCCTCTTCCCAAGGTACCGTCAACTCAACTATGATGACTGTCCTACTGGAGCTGGACCACAGAACCATGTCCGGCCACAGGTTGGTCGCTGCGATTTCCAAGGGGAAAGTAAGTCTGTGGTTTAAATCAACTCGCATTTCCCATCCGTGGCTATACTCAGCAGACCTGAATCTGGGGTTAAGGGCTTGGCCCGTGGTTTCTGCCCCTCCCGAATAAAGGGTTGCCTTTTTAGCAAGTTAGCCTTGGCATTTTGGGGGATGACATTTGCTGCCACTTTCTTGGTCTCTACTGCTGCAGCCAAGCACTTTAGTACTTGATTGTGGCGCCATGCGTATCTCCCCTGTGTCAAGCTCTTCTTACAACCCACAAGAATATGTTTGAGGTTTGCTGGAGCTGCACATAGGTGGCAGGCTGGATCTTGTCCACACCAAACATGCAGATTTGTTGGTGAGGGCAGCACATCATATGTAGCTCTTATGATAAAACTTAGCCTGTTTGTTTCCATACTCCAAAGCTCACTCCAAGTGATTTTGCTCTGTTCAATGCCTTCCCACCTCATCCAACGGCCTCGCTGGGCTTGAGAGACTGCTCTGGCGCATCTACTTGCTTCCACTTGACGCCAAACTTCCTCAACTACCAGGTGATGCTGTTCCTTTGGTGTCGCTTTTCGCCACATGGGTGAGGTTGATGCCAAACCAAGTCCCCCTCTGCCATGTTGCACTTGTCCCACGATGTCCTTATGTCTGAGGGCTGCCTTTGCATCTCCTACCGCTGTTGTTGGGTTCCATTTCCTTCCTGTCGCTACTGTTGGAGCATCACCTCTTACACAGGGATCACAGGATTCTTTGAGCGTCATCTCCAGCCTTGTTTTGGTGCATATATATTCCTCCACAAGGCTTGAAATGGGAAGAGAGAGAGCTCCATTCCCATACAGCCCTATGTTGCTGAGGCATCTTGGTAGCCCAAGCCATTTCCTCACTAGTGTACTCACCAATCTCTCCAGGTTATTGGCGTGAGACACAGTGAGCTCATACATAGAAATTGGCCACATCAGGCGTGGCAACAAGCCAAATTGGAAGCACCAGAGTTTCAGCTTCCCAGGAAGAACTGTATTATTGATTTTCTTGAGTCCACTGGCTGTCTCTTGCCTGAGTTGTTCCACCTGTTCGGAGTCTTTAAGGTCTGCGGTGTACCATCGTCTAAGGCTTTTGATGGGCTTTTCCGTGACCATTGGTATGGGCTCACCCTTTATACAGAACCGGTAAGCCTGCCCTTGACAATAGAAATGCTGCGGGATTTGTTGGGTTTGACCGACCATTTGTGCCCAACTATTGTTCTCCTGGAGCTTATCCAGCAGCCACTTTGTACTGTACATGCTTTGGTTGTTGTGATGGTTGTCATGTCATCCATGTATGCCCTGATTGGAGGTAGGCGAAACTCATTTTTCAAACGCTCTCCTCCAACCCAACACGATGCCCGGATTATTATTTCCATTGCCATTGTGAAAGCCAGTGGTGAAATTGTGCAACCTGCCATTATGCCAATCTCCAGCTGTTGCCACACGGTGGTACTATTCTGTGTGGTAATACAGATATATTTAAGAAAATTATAAAAATTTAAAAATGAATACATGTATATAAGAATATTATAAATCATTTAAATTGATAAACATAAATACATACATGCAAATATTTCCTAAATGTGTATACATTTGTGTTTATAAATACAAAATTAATATGTACATGCAGTACAGAGACATACTATGTAAACATAAAGTTTTATTCTCGATGCGATTAAACGCGATTAATCGTTTGACAGACCTAATTTGAATCTGTTGTTTAATTTTTACATTTTTATTTATAAATATAAATATTCAAGTTTTTTTTTTTTTTTAGTTTTTGTAATATAATTCAGCACTGTGACTGTTTCATCAATTACTATTGTGTGTGTTGCTTCAGTTGCGTTCACCGAAAATGCAAATCAGGAAACAGCAAAACCACACCCCAAAAAAACACCTGTTAGGTGGCAATAGCACATTTGCTATTGGAATCTAATATGCGCTGAATTTAAATATAAAAGAAGCATGACAAGACATGACTCGATATAAATATGTCAACACCTGGTTAAACTGGATTACCGATAGTGAATAAGAAAAGCACATTGCCTACTCTTTGCAAATTCTGCAGGAAGACCAACACAAACCCATGTTGTTTCAGTAAAGACTCATCTATCTAAAATACAATGTGCTGATGGCCAGCTATGCTTCTTTTCCCAACAGGGAAATCCTTGTTGTTGGTCTACCAAACAAACCTAGTGTAAAACCAATATTAGAAAGGCAATGGGGTCAAGTCTCATGTGTCAGGTATTCTATGGAACCTATCTGAGATTTGGTTTAGAAGCAAGTCCCCTGACAGACCCACTAATACAGAGATACGGAATGAGCTGGCAAAGACAAAGAAATAACAGGAGGCTGATAACAAAGGTCACACCATCACCTGCAGGAGAAAAGACGAGACACATAGCATTGTGCAGGAATATAACCAACACATGATGCCTGGTAAACAGACGTTATCTTGTTAAAAGGTTAATTGTATTTCACTGAGGCACTTTTGTATGTTACCACATAAAGCAGATAAGAAGAAATAGTTTCAGCCAACGTAAAGATTCTGGTCTTTCTAATAAACCGAGACAGTAGACACATTCTTTCTTGCCTCACTGCCGTCTTGCCACTCTTTCAATACTAATGACGAATCTTAATTTCATTTTCAAACTCAGCAAAGTTGCAAGTGGCTAGTCACCACTTTTAAACAAATGGAACCAGGGGAACGTTACACGGTTGATTTAACGAAGTGAAATTCGCGGCCACATCAAAAGAGCTCGGCACAGCTTCTCCGATGAGTCAAAACACCCCCGGCTATTATTTCAGCAGGGTTTTGAACTGCGTACAGTTACAACAGACCTGCATTCCAGCAGTCCTTATGTAAATATTTGGTGTCGCTGTGAAGGGATGGGCGGCCTGGCAGCAGCGGAGAGCGGGCCACGGCGAGTCCGACAGGCAGCACGCGGGGCCGGCGCGGAGGACGGCTTCAAGCCGTGCGGTTGCCTCCTCGGCAGGGACCACACACACAAAGAGCCCAAAGAAGCCGGGCCACCTAGGTGAAGCTGGGCGGAGAGGCAGACGTGTTTGACTTGGACGGCTTGTCTGAGGAATGTTCAAGGAGTGAACGAGGTGTCCTGGTTTTATGTAGGTGCAATGAAGACTGTATTTCTGACAGATGTGAGCTTCTAACGTCATTCCGAAATGGCATTGCTGCTGTGAAAACTGAGGAGAGTATAAAAAAGATTTGATTGTACAAACTGTGCGTTTTCTGATGACCTGACAAGCATATAAGCATTAATTCGGGTTAGACGGTTTTGCAATTGGAATGTATCATGGCGATCTGGCTAAAGTGAAGGTTCATGACAGGTGTCGCCCTATCAGGCGTACTCCGCTCCGGGGTGTCACATTTATTATCCCAGGGCGTATGCGGTAATGATCGGCAGGAAGTGTGTGCGTGGGCGGTGTGTGTCTGAACAGTGAAGGAGTTATTAAGGGATGACGTCAACACTCAGCCTGCCTCATGTTGCCTAATCAGGCCTGGGCTGCCTAAAACCTCCTACACAGGGAGGTCTGGGCTGCCGTCCATGCCTGTCAGCTCCACATCACCACACACCACCGCCGACATCGACACGCACACACACACTTTCTGTACACCACATCGCTAACTACACTGGCACACTGACATGTAGCATCTGTTTATATGCAAAACATGGCGCACCACTTTTTTAAAAAGTTTCTGTCGAGTCACCGAATAAATCAAACTCTTTTGGATGAGCTCATAAACACTCCTCAATCTCCCTCCGAACCAGACTCATAACATCAAGCTTTATTTCTAGGCCCCGGTTCGTGCTGTATGTGTGTAAGGAGAGATTTGATCTGACCTGTATCAATTTGGGGGTGTCAGGACTGTGTATCTGGGGGAGATGATGACATTTTGTGAACCAGACATCAGACGGCTACAGCGCCGTCATTAATTTCACCGCTGATGGTCGGACAGCCAAGACCTTGACAGATCCAGTCCGATCCCTCTGTCACTCAGAGCGCTTTAGAGCAGCGTTTTTAGACGAGAGCCTGTGGTGAGAGAAGCAGGAAGAGGCTGACTACACTTTGGTCTATCTGGACTCTTTGATGGTCCTCCAAAGCAGAGTTCTTCAGAAAACCTGACAGCGCCGATGCTCACACTGTGCATTTCTGATACATCAGACTTAAAAGCAACATGTGGAAAGAGAGAAAAAGCCCCACGGAGCGGTCAGACGTGAGCTGTTTTAATCTTCTCAGAGAGAAACCTGTATCTCAGAGGAGATACAGGTTTAACCCACTTATAGTTTTGGGGTTCATTTAAATTCATTGTGAATAGTGAGAGTGATAATAAAAATGATATTTTCTTTTTTTTTGTTACGTGTGGAGTGTGTTTGATATGCGGAGCTATTGATGACTATAATACCATTCACATGAATTATATGTTTGTCATGATCTTAAAAACCTGTTGATCTGAAAACAATACAATCCAATGTTAACATTTGTGTGATTCTACAGTTTTGATGAGCTTTTTATTAGTGTACAATGTGGAAAAATATATTAATAAAGAATGAGTAGGTTACAAAGCTTTACGTCATTATTTATCTATTACAATATATTTCCCCCACATTTTAGAATAATAGTAAATTCATTAAAACACCAGTATAGAATAACACCAGTGTGACTATGTTGTGGAAGTATGTTGCAACTAAAAGAATAAAAAATAAGATCCAATTTTTTTATTTCAGCATCTTCAAAGTTGTTAAACCCATTGCCTAGAATTTACCCTAAAGTGCAGAAGAATTTTCCAAAGTTGGAAACCAGTTTTGGCCACTACTGTAAATATCATTTACATATTTACATTGATACAGTATATTTACGTAAAATATAAAGAATACACAAATGATAAATAGTCAGTTTTTCTCTTTTAGCTAAAGACTGATATGAGCAGGTGCTTCCAGCTGGCACTGAGAAAGACACTGACGTCATATCCACAGCACGTGAATGAGCATACGTATGTTCTATAAAACTACAATTGTAATTCTCAACATACCCTGATAACTGTGTCTATTCCCACACAGACCTCATTCCAAAAATACAGTAAGTGAAAGGAAATTGTTCCTTCACCATTATTAATATTTATTTTGAAAATACTGCATACTGGTTGGAAATAACATTAGAGCTACCTCGCAATCCAGCACACAGCCTGTGTGAGATGCTTTCTGGAAGGTCTAGTACTTTATACCTGCCTAATGCCCTGAGCTATGTCCTTAATGATTCTCATCTGAATACTCTGCAGGTATTTGGAAAGCTGCAGTTGTGCCTATATCCTCCATCTGGACAAGAACTAGAGAAACAGACTACGATCATGTAGTATAAAGCAGTTTGTAAGTAAAAATGGTGGAAGGTGGAAGCTTTCTACTGTACTATTGGTGTTATTCACCTATTAAGGATAGTTATGAAATTGGCTCGATTGGATAGCTTGACTCAAATGTGGAGAAAGAAAAAAACAGGTTAGACAGACAGACAGGCATGATGAATAGATAAATGGATAGAAAGACAGACAGGCAGATGAATAGAAAGATGGACAGAAACACATACAGACAAATAGGCAGATAGACAGGCAGACAGATAGATTAAAAGAAAGAAGAAAAGAACGACGGACAGACAAATAGATGAACAGACAGAAAAATGGAGGGACAGAAATAAATAAAGGTACAGAGATTAATGAAAGATATGCAGGTGAATAGGCATATGGATGGACAGACAAATAAATAGATTGACAGAAAGAGAGACAAACAGGCAGACAGCTTATTAGACAGGTGGAAAGACAAACAGACAGACAGACAGACAGGCAATGAATAAATACATGAACAGAGAGACAGAGAAAAGAAAGCTGAAAATAGGTCAAACAGACAGACAGATAAGTGAAATAGACAGATGGATGGATAGGCAGACAGGCAGATAAATAAACCGATAGACAGGGACAGAGAGATAGATGGGCAGATGAATAGATTGGTAGACAGACAGACAGGCCAATGAATACACAGATGGACAAATAGACAGAAAAAGACAGAGACAGGCAGACAGACAAAAAGACCAATGAATAGACAGATTGATGGACAGATAAACAGATAATAATAAACAGACAGAGAGAGAAACAGAGAGACAGATTGATAAAAATAGACAGACAGACAGACAGATGAATAGATAAATGAACAGAGACACGGGCAGACAGACAGATTAAAAGAAAGCTGGAAATTGGTCAGAGAGACAGATAAATAGACATAAGGACAGATAGGCAGACAGGCAGATAACTAAACAGACATAGGGAGACAGACAGGCAGATAAAAAGACAGATTGACAGACAGGTAAGCAGATGAATAGACAGATGGACAGACAGACAGGTTGGGGATTAGACAGACGGACAGACAGACAGAGATTTAGATAGACAGAAAGACAGACAGATAGGCAGACAGAGAGACAGATGAATAGAAAGATGGACAGAGAGAGAGAAAAACAGACAGACATATTGATAAAAAATGGAGGAACAGATGCACAGGGAGATGAACAGATGAATAGACAGACAGATAAATAGAAAGCTGAAAATAAGTAAGAGAGACAGCTAAATAGACAGAAGGACAAATAGGCAGACTGATGAATAGATAGATGGACAGAGAGAGAGAAAAACAGACAGGTTGATAAAAATGGACAGGGAGATGAACAGAAAGACACACAGACAGATGATAATAAAAAGTCAAAGAGACTAATAAATAGACAGATGGACAAACAGGCAGACAGACAGATGAATAAATAGATACAGGCAGACAGACAGGCAGGCAGAGGATAAGACAGACAGATAGGCAGACAGATGATTAGACAGACAGAAAAACGGGCAGATGAATAGACAGATGGGCAGAGAGAGAGACAGACAGACAGATGAATATACATTTAGAAAGACAGACCTGGAGATGAAAATACATATACAGTGAGGGAAATAAGTATTTGATCCCCTGCTGATTTTGTAAGTTTGCCTACTTACAAACAAATGAAGGGTGTATAATTTTTATGGTGGGTTTATTTTAACTGATAGACACAGAATATTAAAAAAAATCAGGGGAAAAAATGTTATATAAAGGTTATAAATTGATTTGCATTTCAGTCAGTGAAATAAGTATTTGATCCCCAAGCAAAACATAACTTTGTACTTTGTGGAGAAACCCTTGTTGGCAAGCACAGAGGTCAGACATTTCTGATAGTTGGTCACCAGGTTTGCACATGTGTCCGGATACATTTAGTCCACTCCTCTGACAATCTTTAAGGTTTCTTGGCTGTCGCTCAGCAAATTGGAGTTTTCGCCTCCTTCACAGAGGTTCTATAGGACTAGGGTCTAGAGACTGGCTAGGACATTTAATGTGCTTCTCCTTAAGCCACTATTTGGTTGTCTTGGCAATATGTTTTGCGTCTTTGTCATGTTAAAGGCTCATCCATGACCCATCTTCAGTGACCTAGTTAAGGGGAGGAGGTTCTCGTCCAAGATTTTACGGTACATGGGCCCGTCCCTCAGCCCCTCAATGCGGTGAAGTCATCCTGTATACCTGTAGCAGAGAAAAAGCCCTAAAGCAGAATGTTTCCAACACTGTGCTTCTCTGTAGACATGATGTTCTTGGGCTCATAGTCAGCATTTCTCTCCCTCCAAACACAGGAGTCCATTTTGGTCTCACAGCAGTGCCAGCACTTTCGCCAAAGCCTTTTCTGAATCATTTTTATGTTCATTGTCAAACTTAAGACGAGCCAGGCGCGCCTTCTTGGGCAGGAGGACCTTGCGGGTGCTTCAGGATTTCAGTCTACTGTGGCATAGCGTGTTACCAATGTGTTACCAATGTTTTGCTTGCTAACTGTGTTCCCAACTGTCTTGAAATCATTAACAGGCTTCTTCCGTGTAGTTCTGGGCTGATCTTTAACATTTCTCATGATCATCTTTACCCCATTGGGGAAATATTGCAGGGAGCTCAAGAACAAGGGCATTTGATAGTTATTTTGTATATCTTCTATTTCCAAATAATCACACCAACAGTTGTCTCCTTCTCACCAAGCTTCTGTCTGTAGCCTATTCAAGGTTTGTGCAGGTCTCCAATCTTGTCGCTGACATCCTTTAAAACCTATTTGGTCTGGACCATGGTGTTGGAGAGGTTGAACTGGAAGATACAGATTCTGTTGGCAGGCATCTTTTATATACATAACAAGCTGATCTAGGAGTACTTTCTTAAAGTGACAGGACTAATCTGTGGTCCATATAGGCACATAACCAATCTGTGGAGCCAGAATTCTTGCTAGTTGGTAGGGGATCAAATACTTATTTCACTGACTGTAGATAATACTGATCTGACAGAAAGACAGGAGACTTGAGCATTATTTCCAAAACAGTCACGTTACATCTATGGTACATTTACAAATAGTGTGTTTGAGAAACTAACTAAAGGAAAGAGGTCTCATATGAGCATCTGATCCCAGTCAAAGCCCAACATCAGATGTGTTCAAAACTGGCTTGTCGCTCCATCATTGCAAAACACAAAGCATCGCAGCGCAACAGCCCGACTGTACCTAGGCGTCATAACAAGTGTTGCATAAATCATTGTGTTTCTCCTAGCAGGCAGCGGTGTATCATGAATGATTGATGCCTGGCCCTTCTCCTCCACATCCTAATGCACACTCAGGGCTCTTTTTCCTGAAATAACAGTTTTGATGACCCCAAGGCTGGGGGGAGGGAGGTTTCGACAAGAACACTCCAGTTGGGTTATTTCTGTATGAAATATTGATCGCCACTGATGGACCATTACCATGTAGAACAGGATGGATTACCAGGGAGAAGAGAAACTATCCGAGGTCTAGCAACGGAGAGAAAGAAAACAAAAGACGTAGAGCGATGAAGGGAATTAAACGGGAGATCTGACAGGACCACGCTGAGAGAAATCAAGAGAACGGGTGATTTAAGGAAATGTTAAGTGAGGGATGTGGGAAAGGCCCAGAGTCCCTCTGTTTCTCTTATTTCCGGTAAATGCACCTGCCGCTGGACTATCAGCACTGGATAATTGGCAGCTGAGTTGGGGGTCTGTGTTTCTCTCCGAAGAACCCCATGGGTGAGTATTTTCCACCACCTGAGCCTGGATCGCCTGCTGCTCTGAAAATCAAGTCATACATTAAGTATAGGTTCAGTCATGGTAAACTTTGAGCTTGCTAAATCATTACGGAGCATGCGAGGAATAACAGCTGGTATAAGCGAAATGCATTTCATAAACAAAATTATACAAACATGCTAAAGGATTCTCACGGAGTTATTCTTATTTATTCTCTTAACTTTTGTATGGTGTTCGTGATGGACTCACAGCAGTGTTAGATATTTAAAATAATACAGCCATTAAATGTGTGTAAAATAAAATACTTTACATATGTTTCCTTTTTTCCCTATTACAAACAACGCTGACAGCATATTTGGGATAAAATATGAGAAATATTCAGTGGTGTATAGTGCTTACATATTTTTACTTTCAAGTATATTTTTAAATATCTGTATGAGGGCAATTCTGTGAAAAGTCAAGTTTTAACTATGCTCACAGCACAAATATTGTCACATCCATAACAGTACATATTCCTCAAAAATGGCCACATAAAAAATTTAATAAAGTAACTATTTTATGTTCTATAAAGAGACATCCTTTCCCCATTTTTTGGGTATAATTGCTTCAGGTTTGTGCATTTTAATTTAAAAAAAGTTTGTCATCTCCCAAAGACAGTGTCCTTTTTTGTCACATCCATAACGCATGTTAATTTTCCTTTTTTTTAAATAGAAAACTTGTGTATAGACTGATATTTTGATGTGTAGACTATCAACAAGGGTTTAGTAAAATAACAGATGGTTCACTATATTTGTAACAAATACATTCTCTGAGCATTTTTATGTCATGTCCATAATGCTGAAATTACTGTGTTTTTACTTTGTAAAGAAATTACTTCACCACATTCTAAAGTATTATCATACTTTTCACTTTACTACATTTCATAATAAAAAGTTGTTATGTTTTACCTTTTGTTATTGAAGTACATTAAAATCTAGTACTTTAACGTTTTACTTAAGTTTACTTTGTACTTAAGTACTGTGTTAAATGTAAAAAAAAACATGTCAAAATGTATTTATGAAATTTAGTGGAGTAAAACATATGATACATGCACACAGTATTTTTTCCCAAAGGAAAAACACTCTCATAAAGTACAGATACTTAAAATTGTGTCAAATTAAAATACTTAAATAAGCCACAAAAAATACAAAAATAGTAATATTTATCAATTACCTCTGTTAAATAACTTTTATGAAAGTGCTTTTTTTATTTAAAAACCTATGATATGGTTGTAAAATGTAATTTTGTCTCAGGATGCCAAAACAATTTATGACATCAAAGGAACACCACACAAGGGTTAAAACTAGTTTCACAGAAGCTAGAAATAGCAAGCTAGCTTTAAATAAATAAACTTGTTGGTTATTATCAGGATGTAAATTGACTTTCAACAAACAAAAGCTTTAACTGAAGATGATTCTTTTGGGAAGCTGAAATCACATGTTCACAGGTCATGTGGTTACGGTCACATCGTACGGTTCCGCAGGGTAATCGTGGACCACCATGTCTGTTCAACTCTTTCTCAAAGCGGACCACATTTGAAATCACTTGCAAGGTCAATGCTAGGTATAAAACGCAATGTGGCCATGAGTGAGGCCCGATTTAATAGCCAGATGAACACCTAGAGCTCTAATCCTTCTTTTCAAGTGCTGGGTTAAGAGAGACAGCTGGTACAAACCGGCAGGGGTCCAAATGCTTCACGGCCCTTTAAACCTTCAGATTTGTTCTCCATCTCACGCATGTCAATGTGACTGAAAATATAATATAACAAATATTATCTATAACTTCCGAAGGCAAACTCAGTTATTTTCTGAAAATCCGCTCCTTATGCAAATCAATAATACAGCTGGAGATGTTTAGTTGCAAAACAGACATTTGAAATATGAAATCAAAAACCAAGAATCAGGATCTGGCAAGTGAATCTGCTTGCTATCTGGAAAAATAATACGCTTGTCTAGTCAAGGTGCTTATCTGACACATTTACAATAAATTATTCAATGACGAGCGCTGGTGTGTTGCGAATAAACTCATTAGCTCATGATATTTCAGACTGCTGTGCCACCTCAGAGACAAGCTTTCATATAAATGAATGTGTTGACTGAGCAGGAAGAGATGGAAATCCCTCGGGGAACAGAGTTTCAGACTTGACACTGTCAAGCTGTGATTTCAGACAGAGGAGGAAACATATAATTGAACAATATTGTACTGTACTAGTATTACAACCCGAACAGTTCATGTAGGGGAAACCACGGAGTGTTGTAACATGTTTCGTTTCAGCGTTTGAATCTCTGTGTTTTTTGAGCGGTCTTCAATGTTCACTATTTTTTACAGCTAATTTAATGATACTTAAAAATAAAGGTACAGTGTGTAATTCTTTGGAGGATCTATTGCAGAAATGCAATGTAATATAACTATATCTTCAGAGGTGTATAAAGACCTTACATAATGAAGCGTTATGTTTTTATTACCTTAGAATGACCTATTTCTATCTATATACACCGCCGGTCCCACATGGAATTTGCCATGTCGTTCAACAGTAGACGTAAACGGACAAACTGTTCTACAGAGTGCGTTTCGTAAATACATTATCTCCTTTGGCAAAGAAAAGAAAAAGTGACAACATCTTTGTCCTGTGAGAGCCACAGTAGTGCTTTGAAAGGGAGGGGTGGATTGAGCCGTTGGTTACTATTTGCAACTTCATCACTAGATGTCGCTAAAATATCCACATTGCTCCTTTAAAGCAGAAACTGAATTTACGAAATTGGAAGTTTTTAAGGTGGATTTTTAATATGCTAACAAAAAGATGAATATCGGTTCATCAAACTGGTTTTACAAAAGTCATCAGTTCAACATCAAGTTCAATTTGCTATTGTAAATTATGACCAGTGGTAAATTCCTGTAACTTATCAAAATATGTTATCCGATTTTAACTTCATTTTATGAGTTTAAATTTTAAATAGTAAATTGAAATAACATTTAATTAACAAATTGGCTTTTCAAGTCAAAGAAGCATTTTTTGTACAACTAGTGATTTTACAGTCATTAATGCAAATGTAAAAACAAATAATTAGTTTTACTCTCTCACCGCAATATTAAATTATGGTCACTTATTTTTTTACAAAATTATACATTTTTAAAATAATTTTTATCTCATCTCAGGTTGGTGAACATGAAGCTATGAGAGTGAGTTCACTCCCATTACACTCCTCGCTATGTCTCACTGTGCTGTAATGCAAGATAAACACATTTCACGTAAATTACAAGCGCGTGATGAAATATGTCAGCTCATTACCGCGTATATGCTCCGCTCTGCCTGGATTAACACAAATCTGTCGTCCTCATTAATCCTAAATATTCAAAATGATTACTGAAATGTTTAATTTGTTGAAAAATCAGGCAGCCACTCACAGTCCTAAGTCACAGGTCACCGTGTAAATCAGTTTTTATGAGCAGATCCGTGCGTCGTACCGTAACCGTGTTGTTTTAGCGGTTTGATCATTATTCTGAAATAATCTAACCGAGGTGAGAGGTTAAAAGCTCTCTTCCTTTCTGTTTACAGTTAACGGCAGAATACAAGACCATGATCTATTTGGAGGGCGTGAATAAACATCATCCGTTGTCCTGACAGGGCTTAATGTAGACCAATCTCGTACCTCCATCTCTGGCACCGAGCACAGGAACACTTTGAAGGCGTACTTTATATTACGGTTTGAAATGGAAATATTGCTTCCATGAGGGATGAGCCAATGCATTACTCAGCAAAAGCAGACAAAATAATTTTTTATTTGGATTAGGCCTGCTCATTTATTAGCCTTATGTTTAGGTAGTACTTTGGCTTGGTTTCAGTGACACTCTCTGAGATGTCTTGAGAAAATGAACAGCAGGCCAGCAGCTGGGCTGCGTTCTTTTATCAAAAGAGGGGAAAAAACACCACAAGGGGCAGGTTTAGAAGGAAATTTTGACTACCATTAATAAAGGATTAAAGAGCCACATGTCCACATTTTAATAATATATCCTGTCTGAAAATTTAAATACACAGAATAGCATATGACAGCAGACTTGCCAGAATGTGTCAGAATAGTGCAAAAATCATCATTAAAGCAACACTAGGGAGTTTTTCGACCTTAAAATAATCTCTCCAAAATTATTTTAGTTGTAGCACAACTCTTAACTGGACGAATTTTACTGCCGCTGCTACCTAAGCAGCCCTCTATCGGCTGAAATCACACTTGTAATTTTGGTGTGCGGGTAGGTAGACAAGCCCCACCCATCACCTGCTTTACGGCATACATCACGTTTTACATGTAGCCTGCCTGGGTGAGTTAGCCAACAGCTAACAATAAGATGAAACAATCTAGTTCAACGCAAGTCTCCAAACCATCACCATGGCAGAGCCAGCAAAAAAAACTAAGAGGGGAAGAGAGAGAGTGATAGGACACGAGCCCGAACACGAGTCAATATCTGACGGACTTACACTCGGTGGCGCGAGCTGCAAGAGGCAACGGATGGAGACCTAGCCTTCCTGCTACTGGATTTGAAAGCCTAACATGTAAATCTTTTCTTTTTGTCCTGTACTTTTGAGCTTATTAGTTATTAGGTTGTGCTCAGGCTGTTTATTGGCGCAACGTTAGTGCATTCACAATTAATAACCGTAATGTAGACTAGAGATAATGTAATGTTGCCGGGTCTCAATAGCTTACGTAGCATGGTTGTGCCTCGTGACATGAATTTAGTGTTATGCTTGTAAACGATGACTACCAAACCACAATAAATGTTTCATGGTCAAAAGTGCTGATTCCTTAGTTCATGCACGTAGACTAATGTTATCGGTATCGGCACTATTCCCATAGCGAGTTGAGTGTAAGTTGGTGATTGCACCTATTACAAAAGCACAATGCCTGGTCGCGAGTGTGTTTCCGAAAGTATAACTACAGAAAATTATTTTCATTGGTTACTAAACACATTCACGTCCTTGCGTTGTGTTTTCAGTGAGAGAAATCACAGAAATCACAGGCAGTTTATAGAAAGAAAAGAAAAAAAAGAAAAGAAAACTGAAGAATAATAATATAAGTATAAATATATCCATTTAAAATACACATACATGTGCATAGATATACAAATTACACCCGCAGCTGCTGCATATTAGAAGCAATAGCAGTACTCAATTTCCAAAAGCCAATTCATAAAGGTAGGCTTTTAGCTTTGACTTAAAAACGGATATTGAAGAGGCGTATCTAATAGCAGTGGGTAGTGCATTCCATAATCTGGGAGCATTTACTGAGAAAGCACGGTTACCCCTTGTTTTTAATTTTGATTTTGGAACAGTCTCTGATTGGACGAACGGAGAGAGGCAACTGGGCAATATTCTGATAGTAAATCCGAAACGTAAGGAGGTGCCAAACCATTTAACGACTTAAACACAATGAGAAGAATTTAAAAATCAACACGATATCTTACCGGCAACCAGTGCAAAGAGCGTAATATTGGAGTAATATGGTTCCATTTTCTAGTACCTGTCAGAAGTCTTGCTGCTGCATTTTGTACTATCTGTAACCGGGATAAAGCTGATTGGCTAACCCTGTAGTACAGTGAATTGCAGTAGTCTAACCTTGATGTAAAAAATGCATGACTTATTCTTTCAAAGTTATTAAAAGATAAAATATGTTTTTTACCCATTTTTAGAGTGTACATAACTTTTTCAAGAATATTGAAGTCCTTCAGTGATTGCAAGCCATTGCAAAATGTATATTGTTATATGCACAATTGCTGTCATGCAGCCCTAATTGAAGCTTCGAGATGAAAACTTTAAACAGCTTACATCTGTACATTATCTCCTGTATACACAGTCAATCAATCAATCAATCATTTTATTTGTATAGCACATTTAAAAACAACACACGTTGGCCAAAGTGCTTTACAGACCCAAAATTACAATTAAAACGACATAAAACGAGATACAAACACGCCCACATAGCTACTAATGGTTAAGCAGCAGTGAAAAGATGAGTCTTCAACAGGGATTTAAAGTTCTTGATGGAATCGCAGCGTTTAACATGTAGAGGTAGGCTGTTCCAGAGACGTGGTGCAGCCACCACAAAAGACAGAGACTTTGGGACTTTTAACAAGAGACTTTGAGAAGATCTTAGTGGTCAGCACATTGATACTGTAAAAGATTGGAGATGTACACTGGGGCAAGCCCATTAAGGCCTTTAAACACCAATAAAAGAACCTTGTTTTTGTCCCTGTACTCGACAGGGAGCCAGTGCAGAGCAGCTAGCACCGAAGTGATGCTGGAGTATTTCCTAGTTCAAGTCAGCTGCATTCTGCACCAGCTGCAGCCGTGAAAGAAGGTTCTTAGATAAACCCAAATAAAGAGAATTACAATAATCCAACCTAGACAAGATAAATGTATTGATCACAATTTCTAGATAGATAGGAAGCCCTTCAATCTGGCAATCCCCCTTAACTGAAAGAAGCTGCCCTTTCCCACGGCATTGATCTGTTTGTCAAATTTCAGGTTGGAATCAAAGATTACACCGAGGTTCCTTACCTGAGAATTAGCTTTAGAGGCCAAAGGGCCCAAATCAATTGAAAGCTGTTCGGCTAACCTTGGTGGGCCAAAGATAACTACTTCACATTTGGACTCATTCAGTTGTAAATAATTTGAAGAAATCAAAAGAGCTTTATTTTGTCCAGGCAGTCAAGCAGAACTGACCGTTTTGAAGCATCACTACAATTCAAAGGAAAATACAGCTGGGTATCGTCAGCATAACAATGATAAACCACACCATGTTTTTGACAGATTAAACCCAGAGGAAGCATATACAGAGAAAATAAAACAGGGCCAAGACACGAACCTTGGGGAACCCCCATAGGGGAACAGTGCTCCCTATTTCCACCGCAAAGGTTCTCCCCTGTAAATAAGATGCAAACCACTACAGTGCATTACCCATTATACCCACCCACCTACTCAAGCGATCGAGAATAATCTCATGATCCACATTGACAAAAGCCGCGCTCAAATCAAGCAGCACTAACGCTGTACAATCCCCGGAATCTACCGACAGCAGAAATTCATTAGTCACCTTGAGAACGGCAGTTTCTGTACTATGCTAAAACCTGACTGAAAAGTATCATAGATGTCATACTTGTTCAAATAAGTCGACAATTAGTTGAGAACCACCATCTCCAGCATTTTCTCTAGAAAAGAAACCTTAGAAATGGGTCTGTAATACAGTCAATACTGTAATTTCATCAGCCCGTTTTACCATAATACGATCTGTCCAATCTGTCCAGAACCATGCAGCCTGTATTTTTTCCCTGGAGATTTCCCTGCTGCCTCATGGATCGTATTCCAGCTTGTTTACACCTGCTCAGTCGGTCTGTTTAGTCGTGAGCCAATTAGAGTCTAATTAAATGCTGAATCCTTCAGTTCACTTTTGAACCTGGAAGCTCCTTTGATCTTCTTTGACAGATAAGGTGTGTGCTCCTGAGTCTACACATCCAGCTGGAGAAAATCCAGTTCATTAGAAAAAGGGTTTTGGGGTGATGGGATGGGATAGTTATGGATAAAGAAGCAGCAGTGTTTGGGATCTATAACGATCCTCTCATGTGAGTTTGGGGTTTCCAGCATGTGACCAGGGATAACAGGAGGAGGATACAGCTGCTGGCGGATTACAAATCCATATCAATCCACCCTTTGTTTGACCGAGCGCCAATGGATTCCATGATTTAAAGGGATAGTTTGGCCCAAAATTTTAATTCTGTCATCATTTACTCATCTTTTTTTTTTGCAAAATACAAAGAAAGATTTTTGGAGGAATCTGGGGCCCCATTGACTATTATAGCAGTCAATGGAAGTCAATGGTGCCCCAGAACTGTTCGGTTTTCCACGTTCTTCAAAATATTTCTTCTATGTTGAGCAGAACAAAGAAAGTTTGGAACAACTTAAGGGTGAGTAAATAATGACATAATTTTCAATATTAGGGTGAACTTTCCCGTAGAGGGAAAAACTGAATACCAATATTTCAGGGCTATTTCCGCCAGCTTTCTCTTTCGCTAAGAAACTTCTCCTAACTTTAAAAATGTCCTACGCACTGCTAAAACGCCAGACATCATTATCCAGACTTTCGAAACCGGTAGAGTAAACACGCAAACAAAGCAGACAGCTGCAGGATGCAACTACACATTCAAAGAGGAAGAAATAATTGGAAGTGTTACTTCTGAAAATAAACGCAGCAGCGTCTCTTTTTCACCAACATATTTACTCTAAATCTGAAAAAAACTACAGTAAATCAATAGCGTTCGCTTCTCCCACACCGGTTTCTTGTCAGGCCTCAACGGCAACTCCCCGAACAATATAGACAAACTGGCGCAGCGGTTCAAACTGATGTGTACGACAAACGGCAATGACACACGTCGTTCGTTTGCTCTGCCCCTCGCCAAGACTTCCTGCCGCTTCAACAGAGAGACAGAAAGCTCATTTATATGCCAAAGAGAGGGAGCAGGTGCCTGGGCTTCAGGCTAGCTTAACATCAGTTAATGCCCCTCGAAACCCCCGCAGGCAAAATCATACGCATGGTCTGTTAATATATATATAAATATTCTCACTGTGGTCGAGGCGAATTAGCTCAAAATTAGAGCAGTTGCTGGTATGGTGTGACATTGAGATGAATATTGAAATGTATATGATATTTGGCAATAATGAGGTTATTCGAATGCAGCTGGGCACGCGACCGGCCATTGTGATTCAAGTCCCAAGGGAGAAAAAAAGCATGTGATTGGTCAAAGCTTTGCCATCCATTTGAGAGATTAGTAAAGCGTTGCTGTTTTTGAAAAACCTACAGTGCACGCTGAAGTCACATTTGCGCACATCAGCCTTTTTTCTTAAACCTTTTTTCTCTACGGTTCCTCTTTAAGAATTAATGAGGTCTAAAGAGCAGGGCAGGTGAATAAAACATCAAAGCTACGCTTACATGGTCCTTCAAATAAAAATCTGGCCGCGAGAGCGCTGTTGTGCTTTCTCTGAACATCAAACGTGGTTTAGAGGATTAAGGTGGTGTATGTGTTACACAACAGTTGAGGTTATAACAGACCCTCTTAAAAATGAAAACAGCGTATGTGAATAATCGCAAATTACTCTTTCTTCAGTGGAACACAAAAGAAGATATTTTGAGAAATGTGGTCTTGTGTTTATACAATGGAAGTCAATGGGGTCCAGTGTTGTTTGCTTACCAACGTTCTTCAAAATATCTTCTTTTGTGTTCTGCAGAAAAAAGAAGGTCATACAGGTTTGGAATGACATGATGGTAAGTAAATGAAAGAATTTTAAATTTGGGGTGAACTATCCCTTTAAAACAGATCCTGAATCCAGATTAATTTACTTTCAAGAGTCTCAATACAAGTAACATATGATTTTGACAGCACAATGACAGAGCGCGGCCTGTTTTTTCAAACACTTTTCATCAACCTCATATTTCTTATCTGCATTCTGGCATACATTTTATGAACTGTACCAAATGTATTTTTGCACAACACACCGTATGGAGAACACTATCCCTTTAAATCAATATGCCACGTCCTCAATGTGATTTCTAACGCCCGCTGTCTTTACTTGAAGGGTGGCTGTGTGCAGAAGTGCCACACTGTGGGTGTGAATATGTTTTTTAATGGAAATTGATTGTAGTAAAGCATGTTATAGAGCAAATAACACATCGTGTACAAGAGCATGTGCTGTTCGCTCCATAACATCCCATATGAGAAAAATCACAGATGTTATCTCACTCTAATATTTTAATCATTTATCCTAGACATCATTGAGAATAAATAGAAAGCAAATGAAAACTTGCTTAAATCCTCTGTGTCTCTGATATTTCTCACAAAAACACTCACAAATTAGAGTTTCAAAAGAGATCTCAACAATGTCACAAACTGAGCTTAGATTTGCCTGCATTTAAAAATAAATGAATATGAACTCAAACATTCTCTACAATCTGTGCTCCAGTAAACATGATTCTTCACTTTAAATGCTGGTTTGTAACTGCACATCTTTTCTTCTTCTTCATTTGCTCATACTGATGGTTTAAGTCATTGAAATCCAGCAAAAGTAATTATGTAAATGCAACAACCCCGTTGCAACGGAACACCACCGCATATGGTTGCATGTTAAATGCGTTTAATGCCGATAATTTAGCAACGGGGTAGCGTTTTGCTTTAGCACTGGGAAATCTTTCATTATACATGGCCATTTATAGCAATTACATCGCCAGTGGGGCACGCCCTCCAAATGGCTAATAACGCTTTGTGTACACGCACATCTAAATATTCAATAAATCACATCGTCTTGTCTTAATCCGCCAGCAGATGGGACGTTTTGTCTGCACTTCGCCAAACGCCCGTTCCAAGAAGCGGGTACATCTATCTTGTCGGAGCAGAGGTGGTACACCGTCTGGGGTTCTCCATGGCTGGGTCTGGGGTTGTTTATAATGGTGCTGGGCGAATGATGGATGTCTTCCACTGTTGATGAAGTTCCTGGTATGCGCATCTCCTCTCAGGCAGAAAGGGGCGCCCCATGTGAGGACACCGGACCACCATCCCCCTTTTTCTGAGATACTCCTAACTGATTTGACCAATATCTCTAGAGCTCAGGCCTCCACATGACTTTAACCAGTCCTGGTTCTTTAAGATAGGAAGCGCAAAACACGTGTGACAAAAATGATATATAACTTCCTTTAATTGGTTTTGCACTCTCCATCTGCTCTTACTGTAAGATACGTAATACATACAAAATGTAAGAACCTCCGATTTTGCAAGTTCATTGATTTAAAAGAAAAACGACTAAAACTACTTAAAAACACATTCTGTATGAACTAGTGGATGACCATTCTCCAGAAAAAAATTACTTTCTGTGCTCATTGTGAGAGAGAGCAGATAAGGGGCGTAATCTTTCATCTTTCCTCAAGGTTACTACTGAGGCTTGTTAGAATTCTAAACAGTGTCAGAATTCATTAGGTTTGGTCACAGGTAGATGGCATATCGCTTCTGTAGGACATGAATAATGTAGGGCGCTTTGCAGCCCCCGGCCCCACGACGGAAGAGGAGATGAGAGTTGCAAGGGGTTAATGTAGGTCTGGCTTTTCCATCCTTAGGGGTGCAGCTGAGGAGGTCCACGGGGAGTTCACGGCTCAGCGTCCTCCAATTTTCACCACATCACCAAGACAACAGTCAACTGGGGCAGGAGCGGATGCACAGGGAGGCCTCAGCGTGACTCATATGGTGAGTCAGGGGTATGAGAGGGTGGTTTCCTCCATTCTGATATCAATGCATTTCAACTGATAATTATTTACATTTGCTATAGTTACATTTGCCTAGGTCTGGAGGTCTTTGCATGGGGTGTGTTTTAAAACTGTAATCTGTAACTTTTGCCTCTTTATCTTCATGTCTGTTTGAAACATACGGTATATAATTGTAAGTTACTTTACATACTTAGCTTTATGTGGGTTAAAGTCAAATGGTGTCGAACTAACATTAAGCATAAAATTCCACTCAACAACTCAACTTGTTAAATCAAATAATAATAAATAAAAAATGTAAATAAACAAATTACAAAATTACCTAAAAAGGTTACAGATAACAGCTTTAAAAAAAGGTGTCTGTATGAGACCTCATCTTTACTACTCAAACTAGTTGTCCAGAAAGGTATTTGACTGATATTCAGCTTATATAAAAATATTTAAAAATGAATAAAAACATGAATGATTCACAATAACACACGTAGCAAATGTCGTCAGTAAGAAAGAGATGGTTCTTTAAAGAACCTTTGACTGAATGGTTCTTTGTGGAACCAAAAATGATTCTTTTATGGCATCACTGTGAAGAACATTTTAGGATGGGAGAAATAATCGATTACGTGAAATGGAGGTAAACTGTATCACCGCATTTACACATCTATATTTTTTAACAAATACAAGACAGACAAAAAGATATATTTTCTGAAGCTCAAATGGTAGAGCTTTGCATAAGGTTTGGGTTTGACTCCCAAAGAACATACAAACTGGTTAAAAAGTTCACCGTAGTCATTTTGGATAAAACCGTCCGTCATAATGCCCAAATGTAAAACGTATATGGCTAATTTCTATATCAAAATGAGAACATATAGTCAAAACAAAGTAAATAAAACACATTCTAGCCCTGGCCAAATGTTTACATTCTTCATTGAGTGTGGATTCCATCCATGCATAACAGAAGCCCTCATGCAGGTTCGCTGTCAGAACAAATGTATCTGTTTCCACAACATGCAAAGCCTCTGAACCACTACAGTCAAGTCCCACAGACGCCCAACGAGAGAATGATGGATGTTTTTGTTTTACTGACACTGCATAGACCCATGAACCAGTGAGGGAGGTGAGAGCGCTGAGGGCACGAAGGTCAGCAGATCAAAACATATCACTCTTCAGAACACAGGAGCAACGGCTGCCTGATTCAACAGCCGAGCGAGGACCGGTCATGGGATTCTTAGCTCTCTGGATTTCAATCAAGGACATAGAGGCTGGAGGTCTGCTTCATTCTGTGCAGGTGTGTAAACAGCTGGCTGGGTCTGGATTCTTGGGCGCTCTACAGGAAGCCGGAGAAGATGTAAACAACGGCGGTTGGCAGAGAAGCCGAACGCAGGTGATGGACGGAGGAGGGCCGTGGGGGTTCCTCGTACCTGCTTGTAACAGAATTTTGCTGGTGTAAGCGGAACATCGCGGGGGTCCGTTTCTGGATGGCCGCAGAGCAGCTCGAGGTGAAGGGAATAATAATATCTTGTGGCTTTGAAGGACACCCATCAGAGCAAGACCACAGTGTAACCGAGATCTGAATTTAGCTTTGTGCTATGAAATCTTTACTAAAGCAGTAACACGCCTCTACTGTATGTGGTGGTGAGGTCAATGTGGTCCACTGGATATCCAAAAATAAAATACATCTTGAAAGTTCTAAGACCTTATTTTGGCAGAACATCAAACCTCAAATTAGCAATTGTCACACCCAGAAATAAAATGTATTGCTCACAGGTTGCTCTTTCATAGCTTAGGAGTCCTCAGTTCAGTTCAACTATGAGATGTTTCTCCATGAAAGAGATCTCGTCTGTGATTTTTCAATCTCATGGGTAAGTTCTTTATGCTGGCTATACAGTCAAACCTTGCTGTAACCCACTACAGAGTCTGTATATTCTGCCATTTTCTTCCTACTATTCAACTTGGCAAGCTCACAGAAGGGGCAGTTTAAAAATGCCATGGGACTCCGGGCCTCACATGGTCTCCATTACAGCGGACTTATGACCAATTTGTAACGTGGGCAGCCAAAGACTTGATTTAGTGGGCACACATGGTACTCTGTGATACGTTTAAGTGTGAAATTATTCCAGATGACATACCTCACCTCCACCGTATCTAACTGCTTTATAAGTGCTTGCAGCCTGGAGCATGGGAAAGCCGTCCAAGAGTGGCTAAAGGTGGGTGGAATATGCTAGCTCACGGTCCACTAGGCCTGTTACAGAGGGATCCAGCAGGATATAGATGAGCAAATGTTATCATGTCCTTATCCTGCAGCTGAACTGGACTTTCTCAGTAGGCTCAAAGCAATTTCCCGTCTGGCTTCATTCAGGGAACACAGATGTTAATTTCATATAACATGTAGTGAAGCTATAGCAATGTTGACATCTTCTCATATGATTGTAAATGATAACATAGATAACTGATATTAAAGGGGTTACATGGCACGGTTAAAATAAATATTTTCATTTGTTTTAGATGTAATGCAATGTCTCTACACGATTTAAAGTTAAAAACGCTGTATTTTCCACATACCGTGCATGTTTGTATCTCCTCTCGCCTCTCTGAAATGCGCAGATTTTTACAAAGCTCATCGCTCTGAAAAGCGAGGTGTGCTATGATTGGCCAGTTAACCAGTGCGTAGTGATTAGTCGAATACTGAAAGCATGTGACGGAAATGTAACGCCTCTTACCATATTTGGAACATCAGGTTCCAAAGCAATTGTACTGCCAGGTACGCCCACCTTACTTGCGTATACATTTGGGCGGTCTTAGTCAAATCATGCCACGAACTGACGTAGATTTGTGGGGGTGTGGTTACACGAGGCGTTTCAGGCAGGTCTGGGTGAGCATTCGCTTTCAGATAGAATGCATCTTTTGTTCCGACACTTTAATGTTTGCAATTTTACGTGTCTAATACATGCATGGGCAACTTATAACACACCAAAGACACAGAAAAACACGCATTCGCACCATATGAACCCTTTAAATGCTGATTTGTTGTTTGAATTAATGGCAAATATTTGTTTCTCAAAACATGCAAAAAAGGCCTTCAAATGATCATTCATTTAAAGTCCCCCTGTGGTGAAAATCAAGTTTTTAATGTTGTCTATGTAGTGTTTTTAATATGCTTGTGCAAATTCATCATCTTAAAGCAATGCAAAGAATTTTTCCCATAAAACTGCAGTTTACCAAAGACGGTTTAAAAAATGAAGTTTGAATTTATGACATCATAACCCTGTAACCAATCACGTTAACAGATTTGAGCCACATGTAAGGATGGTGCATAGACTCGGTGCTGCTGTTTCAGCTCTGCTTCTGCAACACGAGCATGCGCTGCTCACACGTCGAATGAGGCATTTATGTACCTCTTATCAACGTCCGAGCTCACGCGATTGAATGGAGGTGGGGACTACACTGCAAAAAATGACTTTCTTACTTAGTATTTTTGTCTTGTTTTTCAGAACAAATGGATAAAAATTCTTGAATCAAAATGCATTTTCCTGATGAGCAAAATGACCTAAGAAAATGGGTCTTTTTTTATTAGTAAAAAATATGAAATTTCAGTGAATTTGTGTCTAAGTAAGAAAGTCATCTTTTGCAATGTAATGTGCATATTCATATCCATATCAAATGAGGCAGGGGCGTAGTTACATTCAAGTTATTTTAAGGCATATGGAAATTATTATCATAGGAAAAAGCTGTTACATATGTTATTTTAATGCTTAAATGAAGACGCTGTCTTCTTTTAACTCTATCAAAGAGGATTCACCTGGAAATCACTAGGCCCATTGTCTATTTAGTAATGCTAAAAAACTATACTGTAATACAAGGACTTTGCAATCATTGCATTTTTGCATGTCTACATTTTTGTTGAGGTACGAAATTGAGTACCAAAAAATGTCCATTTATATAAAAATTTGGTCAAACCACTAAAAGTTAGGGATGTCAAAAGATTAATCGCGATTAATCGCATCCAGAATAAAAGTTTGTGTTTACATAATACATGTGTACTGTGCATAATAATTTTGTATTTATTAACACACACACATCCATGCATATATTTAAGAAAAATCTAAAAATTAATAAACATTTGTATATCATTTCAATTATTGGTAAATATAAATAAATATATGTAAATATTTCCTAAATATGTATACTTGTGTATGTGTTTGTATTTATAAATACAAAATGAATATGCACAGTACATAGACATATGTTATGTAAACACAAACCTTTATTCTGGATGCGATTAATCACGATTAATCGCTTGACAGCCCTACTAAAAATGTATTGATAATTTTGATGTTTAAAACTACAACTGAACAAAGAGAGATTTTGGTATGTAAGGGTGGATAAAGAAAACATTGGTCGTAACATTGACCTCAAAAGAAAAAGAGAAAAACACAAGGCTATATGTGATAAAAATGATGTTGTGAATAGAAAATGCTCTAAACATGCCCCAGACGGTAATAGCCAGTACTCATTTGAAATAAATATCTTGGAAAGAAGGCACATCTTGGTGAGGTTAAAGACTTTTGGTCCGTTACATCAGAAATTCAATGAATACGCCTGTAAGGTGCCCAGTCCCCCTTCATTCAATACCAGCCAACACTCTCCAGGGAAACAACTGAGGGAAAATCCACTTTAAATTCAAATTGGTTCACGGGATTCCCTGTTGTTATTGTGAAATGAAGTTGAAATAGCTTGAAAATGGGAAATGAACTGGAGACTTGAGATGAAATGTTTTGTCGACCCCCAGCAAAGCATAAGAAACGAGGAACAACCCACTTGACAAACAATTACCCGGAGACCAATAGAAACGCTCGCACCTACATGTACAGCAACATAAAAACCCTCAGGTCGGTTTGATGCCATAGCTATACATGAGACAAAGTCTAACAAACTGAATACTAATGTATAATGTATACTAATGTATAAATAATGCATTTGTGATTCTACATTGATTCTGTGTTTTTAAACATATATAATAATATATTGTCTTGTTTGTACCTAATAATAAATGTAAATGTAAGGATGGACAAACTCAAATTATTAATTTGTGAATTTATTCATATTATTTATATAACCAACGTTTGTTATTAATATCAAAATATTACCGACCACTGTTTTAGCATAGAGATGCATCCTCTTTCCAAACCTCCAAAACTAAGTCAGATGCCACAATGATTGGAAAAGATTAAAGTACAAAGCAGAGACAGAAGTTGATGAGCAACAAAAAACAAGATATTTTACAGCAGTACTATCTTCTGAGTGCGTGTAAAGCTGGCAGCCTTTGGTCAATATTTATCTTTGATTCTATTATTGTCATGGTTCTGTCCCACCTTGTCTTGCTTTTCTTGACCTAGTGGCAGAACCATGATAGAACCTCTTGTTTTATGTGGAAAGAGTCAGTTTTGGCATTCCATATACTCCCTCTCTCCGGTGTGGCGTCTCTGTTCCCGCCCTTTCGTCTCCTCGTTATTGTTTGTTAATTAGTTCATGTCCTGCACCTGTCCCCTCTTGATTTATCCCCTTTATAATGCCCTTGTGTCTTCTGTCTCGTGCTGGTTCATTGTACTCTGTCGTGTTTCGTGTGGGTGAGTTCTTGTCCTGTTAAGTGTAGCCTAGTCTTTTGTTGTATGTAATAGATGTTATTTCTAGTTTAGTGTAGTAAGTCCTTGTTCTTGTTATATGTCATGTTTACAGTTTATTTTACCCCCACGTGGGTCTTTGTTTTGTATGTTTTGTTATTTATTAAAAGTCTAGTTTACCCCTTACCCTGTCTGCACTTGGGTCCTCTGTCTGTGTATCCGTGTCTCTCATCCCCGATTCATGACAATTATACTATGGGAACTGTTGATGTTGGTTTAGCAAACAACAAAAAAATTATGAAGATGCATGTGGATCGACGATGGTGATCTAAGCCAGTGTTTATCATCAACGCCCTATATGCATGCAAACATGTTTTCACATTGTTCTTCAACTAAATAAGGTAATATTTTGTCATATTTCTACCAAATAAGGGCAATGTGTCTTTATTTTCAGACACAAAATTCAAACATACTGTGTCTAATTTCTTCACAATGGAGGCTATTACAGCACTGATATTCTATAACTTCAAACCAGCATTGCCTTATAAATGTTTCATACTTTATATCAGAAATGGTTTGCCAAGCAATGACTATTCAGTATTTCTACACACATTTCGTTAGTGTTCCAGACTGTGAACAGCATGCAGTGGAAAGCAATGGAAGATTAGAGGATGCCCAGGCCTCCTAAATTAACTTTTCACCTTAGAAGCCTCCATATTCCCCTGAAAATCTGCCAGGCCTACAGATTGTCTCAAGATGATTCAAGTTAACTGACTGCCTGAAGCCTTTTAACCATCAGTGGGAGCTTTGAGGTGGGTCTCAAGAGATCCAAAGAGAAAGTCCTTCTTGAATATGCCATTACAGTTCAGGAGGAATATATTACATACTGCGAGGAGCACAGCTGTAAGTGTTTTCTCAGTTAAACATAACGTATATAAAATTCTCTAATTGCTGCAAACAACTGTTGCAAAGGCAAGGAAATTACAACACAATTGAATCTGCACAACATATAACCAAAACACGACTGAATCTGCACAACATATAACCAAAACGAGACTGAATCTGCACAACATATTACCAAACACGACTAAATCTGCTAAACATATTACCAAAACATGACTGAGTCTGCACATCATATTACCAAAACAAAACTGAATCTGCACAATAAATTATCAAAACACGACTGAATCTGCACAACATATTACCAAAACAAAACTGAATCTGCACAACAAATTATCAAGACACAACTGAATCTGCACAACATATTACCCAAACACGACTGAATCTGCACAACATATAACCAAAACACAACTGAATCTGCACAGAATATTACCAAAACATGACTGAATCTGCACAGCATATTACCCAAACACGACTGAATCTGCACAACATATTACCCAAACACGACTGAATCTGCACAACATATTACCAAAACACGACTGAATCTGCACAGAATATTACCAAAACATGACTGAATCTGCACAGCATATTACCCAAACATGACTGAATCTGCACAACATATTACCAAAGCACGACTGAATCTGCACAGAATATTACCAAAACACGACTGAATCTGCGCAACATATTACCCAAACACGACTGAATCTGCACAAAATATTACCAAAACACGACTGAATCTGCACAGCATATTACCAAAACACAACTGAATCTGCACAGCATATTACCAAAACACGACTGAATCTGCACAGCATATTACCAAAACACGACTGAATCTGCAAAGCATATTACCAAAACACCACTGAATCTGCACAGCATATTACCAAAACACCACTGAATCTGCACAGCATATTACCAAAACACCACTGAATCTGCACAGCATATTACCAAAACACGACTGAATCTGCACAGCATATTACCAAAACACGACTGAATCTGCACAGCATATTACCAAAACACCACTGAATCTGCACAGCATATTACCAAAACACCACTGAATCTGCACAGCATATTACCAAAACACCACTGAATCTGCACAGCATATTACCAAAACACCACTGAATCTGCACAGCATATTACCAAAACACGACTGAATCTGCACAGCATATTACCAAAACACGACTGAATCTGCACAGCATATTACCAAAACACGACTGAATCTGCACAGCATATTACCAAAACACCACTGAATCTGCACAGCATATTACCAAAACACCACTGAATCTGCACAGCATATTACCAAAACACCACTGAATCTGCACAGCATATTACCAAAACACGACTGAATCTGCACAACGTATTACCAAAACGCAGCTGAATCTACACTACATGGAACCAAAACACGACTGAATCTGCACAGCATATAACCAAAACACGACTGAATCTGCACAGCAAATTACCAAAACATGACTGAATCTGCACAGCAAATTACCAAAACACGACTGAATCTGGACAACAAATGACCAAAACACGACCGAATCTGGACAACAAATGACCAAAACACGACCAAATCTGTACACCATATTACCAAAACACGACTGAATCTGCACAACAAATTATCAATACACAACTGAATCTGCACAACATATTACCAAAACACAACTGAATCTGCACAGCATATTACCAAAAACGATTGCATCTGCACAAAATATTACTTAAACAGACTGGAATTTGCATATGCACAGCACATAACAAAAAAACAACCAAATCTGCAACCAAAACATGCCTGAACCTAAGGATGAAAAACAATCTTTTTAGCAAACAATAAAAATGCCCCACAGACCCAAATTCCACAAAAGTGTTAAAACTGCACAGTATATAACCAAAACACAATTAGATCTGCACAGCATATTATCAAAACACAATTGAAGCTGCTTAGTTTATACCAAAATACAGTAATCTTCAGATTTAATATTTATATCAAATTTATTTATATTCAGTGTCTTTGTTTCTGGGAATCGAAACCATGGCCTTTGCACTGCAAATGCAAAGCTATACCAATTGATTAAACATCCAAGATTGTTGCCTTTTTAAAAACCATATATTGAACATACCGATACAAACTACACAGAATCCTATACTCTTTGTAATTCAAACAAAATGGCAGAAAGTCTTCACAATTCAGACGTTCCCCAATAAACCGTCTGTCAGCGATCACAGACGAAGACAGATGTGGGCCAAACTGCTGACAACTCCCTGCCAAAAGAAAAATATTACTCTAGAGGCTCTGAACTAATGGACTTGCTGAAGATTCGAGTTATTTGTCTTGCCACAGCTCAGATCTAGAGATGCTTGACTACATTTGACCGAGTCAGCAACAGACGGGCCCACAGATCCTTTCATTTACTGTCACCTATGGATTCGCTTTTTTCTCCCGCTCTGGCACTTTCATGTTTAAGGATCTTAGAACCTCACTTTCATACAGTCCAATTACTGGTACAATGTCTAAAGATGAAAGCTCTTTTACCTTCACAATAGAAGGGGACTTCAAAGGATGAGGAGGACGTTTGAATATAGAGTTTCTGCTTAGAACAGGATGTGTCGATGAAAAAGCCATTGCGGACCAATACAGTTGAGTATAATCAGACAATCCACCAAGAAGTTAAAGGCGTATTTCACCTGAAATTGAAAACTGAAATTGAAAATTGACTCCAGATGGATATGACTTCCTTTCTTCAATAGAACACCAATCGTATATATATCTCCTATATATATAGCAGGTCCCAAAATGCATCTATCATTAAAGTAATCCAAATTAATATTTTGAGCTCGATAAGCAAAATTGAAACCAATAGGAGACAGTGCTATATTAAAAAATAAGAAATGATTGATAACGTCAAATCTCATTGGTTCTCGCAAATCTTATACTGTAGGTGTCGATGTTTCGTCAAAAGGCAAACAAGAACCAATGAGATTTCAAGTTATTGACTTGTTGCCATAGTTGGATTACAGGTTTGTTTTGGTTTCATTTTTTTCTAAATAAACTCAAAATATTCTTTTCTCACACATTTGTCTATCTTTTTGCATCATAATGCCTTTAATATCATGGAGAAAACGCATATAATATTCTGTATTATCATTAAGATAACACGATTCCTGTCATTATGGATTAACATTAATTTGGTATTTAATTTATAATGTATTCGTCAGATAATACATTAATTAATGTATATTTCATATTATATTATATGTAAATTAAAATATGAATATATTAAGCTTTTATTCATTTACATGAACATTTTGACAATGCTGCAATATGTATGTAAACTTATGACCATATGAATAATAAATAGCTAAGCAAAATATTCCTCCTCTGTTCCATTGTAGCTTTGAGAAAAAGAAAAAATGGGTACGGAAAAAACAGCACCTGAGAGCAAGCTTGTGATGTATTTCCTCTACCTGATGTATCTAATGCTTTCAGATCATGTGGTGCCGCATGATGATACACAATTCACACAAAGACAATTCCAACCCTGCTTCCGACAGTTCTCATTCTTGCAGTTCCTCACCGGCGTGTTGTTTTTGAGATCTACAGTATAATGAGAAGAAAAATATTCGTAGCGCAATATGCATGGATGACACCTGGGGCTAGCAGAAAGCCAACATGCTAGAAATCCAGCTGAGGCAGCGAGCACCAGTATTGTATTGACAATAACACAGCAGCGATATGGCAATAAATATAGACACCTATGAAACACTGGAGTCTATTGCGTTAAAAAACGCCACCTGGTAAATGCTGGAACTGTTTTACAATTCTATTCAATTTTACGGTCAGATACAAACACAAATACTGACGAATACAATGGAAAGTCTAATCACTAATGACATGCTAAATGTAAAATTAGGGCACAGTGGTCATGTCTTATAAAGACCTACGAGGCTTGTTTTGGTAATTTTGGCACTGAATCAATATTCTCTGAATGCAGCTTTCTAGTTATACTTGCAAAGCAGGAGTTGTTGCCAGCAGGGATGCAAGAAAAACAACCTGTAAAAACGCACATAAATCTCATAGCGCATGCTCCCTTGTGGAGGTCGGTCGGTGTCTGTAAGCTGAAAGGTCAGAATTCATAGCAAACAACTTCTAGCGGGACTCACGGCCAACGGTCCGCATACCGAGAATATTTACACGCAAGCCACACAAACAGCCCATTCTTGCCGGTAAACACGCAACTCACGCTCGAGGTGAAAGACCTCAGTGTTCTGCCTTGAGGGTGCAAGTCTTGTCAATCAATCTAATAAAACAACAAATAATTGCCAGGTGCTAATATTACAGTATTTACTCTAACATGGGGTTGTATGTAATGTCCAGGACAGGAGTGAGATGGCTCTGCAGATGCCCACCAGGTACCTCCAGAGACATTCGATGGGCAACAGACCATCCTGAAGTGAAGACCCTCCGTTCTCCTGCACCCCAGTGGCAGTGCCAAGTGTACCATCTGGTGCCTTCCTGTGATCCATACGGGATCACTCATGGCCTTAGAGAGAGCCCTCTGCGGGCTCCAGGCAACCATCAAGCTTTCAATCAGCCGTCAGAGGGATGGCTGCTCCGCTGGTCGCCTCTGAGACCACCTGGCAGCAAACATCACAGGAGCGCTGGATCTGCATGAAGCTGGAAAGATCCGTCAAAGCGGCGAGGCTTCAAAGGACAATGTGTATCCAAAGGACAGAGTTTGTGAAGCAGAGGGGATTCGGTTTTAGGGTCTCGTACTCGTCAAGTGAAACATCACTGGGAATTAATTACAGGATGTGTCTGTCTGTGTAAGGAGTCTGCTCCAGGTAGGAATCGAACCCGGTTCTCCCGCTTGTATAGCCACCGGTTTTACCAACTGAGCTAGGTAGTAGGCTTTAACGAATCCAAGAGCGGAGGCAGCGAAAACAAGGAGTCAAGAGTTTTCCAGCAACAGGTAGTGTTTACTCAAAAAAGGGAAGTAACAACAACGAAAGCAGTATTCCAAAAAGGTAAACTTAGAATCCAAAAACAATAGTCTGCTACAATATTACTTTCCGCAACAAACAGGTAGCATAGGCTCTAGACTATGCTACCCCTTTAAATAGGGTTAAAACCCAGGTGTAACACATCAAGCTTGATTAGAGCGGCGTTGAGAATGAATCCGGAGAGGATCGCCCCCTGTTGGCCTGGAGGTAAGCAGCGATCCCGTGGAAGGTTCTTATAGTCTGTCTCTCTGAGATACTGTATGTATTAGGTATATACATGAAGAGTGTAAGAAAATCTATAGATAACCTACATGTAATGCAACAGCATTTCCAGCCCGTCATGACATAATTGTTATCAAGTTATTGCTTCATTGGCGATGATGTAACAGCTTCTAGTCTATTGCACACGTTGGATTCTTATCATCAATGGAAACGCCCCAACCCACAAGCACTAAAGCACAGGACTTAACTTTTATGAACCGCTGGGAATGGAGTGCAAAGTTCTGCTTTATTAAGCAAATCACAGCAGTTCATCTCAGATTCAGAGTTTAAGAGTTTCAGAGTTTAACTATGGGTGCTGTGTGCGATATTTAGGAGGATCTATTGACAGAAATGCAATATAATATACATATAATATACATTACTACATAACTATGATATACTGTACATAACATTGTTGACCACAAAGGAGGAAATATTATTGTATCTTTTTTGTTCTGTTGAACACAAAATAAAATATTTTGAAACATTTAGGAAAGCAAACAGTTCTGGGACACCTTTGACTACCAGTCATGTCCCAGAAATGTCAGTTGCTAACATTCTTCCAAATATCTTACTTTGTGTTCAACAGAACAAAGAAACGTATACAGGTTTGGAATAACTTGAGGGAGAGTAATTCAATACAGCTAATTTTGAGTAAGGCCGTGTCAAAGATTGAAATCATACTGAAATCAAACTTTGATTCTCCTGATGTCAAAAATCGTTCCACCCCTACAAAAACTAAATTCAGATATTTTTGTAATAAGCATTTCAGCACTGGATCAACACACATCAGGTATTCAAAATGAAAAAGCAACACAGCAAACCATCATGGCAAAACAGAATCGCAACACACCAGTCAGAAAGAGAAACACAAAGAGAAACAGCTCTGTGGTTGTAATACAGCCTTCGAGGCAATGAGAGAGCGCGGAAGATGGGTGACCTCTCAAGCAAGGGAGCAAATTGGGTTTGATGTACGCCCCTGACATTCCCTAAACTAATAACCGGCCATGCCCGGCCCAGTAATTACAGTGATGCATGTGCCGGGGACGAGCCTGAGTCCAGCTACTGCTGCAAACAGAAACCAACCCAGGTCAATAGCGAACCTCACGCACGCTGTTCACTTCCTGACACGAGAGGCCGTGTTTCCTGCCAGAAACTCACAGAGATGGCTGGTACCCAACACGCTCTGCATCTTACATCTCCATTGCTCCAGACTCCAGTTCTTAGAAAAATCGTCCTGCTTTCTCTAGATATGAATGGATCTCTTAAAAATCTGTGTTTTCTCAATTTGTCTTCTGGAGATGTTGTCGTGAAGTGAAATAGATGGGTCATCGCAGAACGAGGGTTACTATCGGTGCCTTGGGCATGTTAGCATATCAAGGCATTTCATTATCGGTCCGTTTGAACAGAACACGATCAAAGATTTATTTTCCCTCTCTATCCTTTTGAAACGCAGCTGTGCTGCAGTTCCAAGTAACAGTCGTAAATTTGTCACGATCAAACGCGAAATCACAAAGATGATCATCCGCGCTTATCTGCGACGTTTCCTCCGATATCAATGCCGCCCATTGTGCATTTCAATTTACCGAAGGCACAAATGAAGCGCCTCTGCGTCAGATAAGTGTCCTCGGCCCACCAGTATGAGGATCACGCCACAGAGCGTTTCAACTTCAGATTTCACCCCTCTGATATAAATATAGGATTAGAACATCAGGCTTTGGGATGTAAGAAAGTTCTTTGTCCCAGTTTTTCCTTCGAAGTCTGCAATCTGGCGGAGGCAGTGTGTGACTTTAACAAGCCGTAACATTAATCTGATGGAATCCAGATGCAAAAGAGACAAGAGACTCGGAGAAAGCCACACGCCAAATATGGGCCTGTACACAGCAATATGAAACACATTTACTTAAATCACCATGGTAAGTCTAACAAACTGCTCTCATTAGGCGGCACAACTCATTTTATCCACCAGATAAGAGTCATCGGAAAACAACGGCACGTAATTCTGATTCGCAGCTTAAATGGAGTTAAACACTGGAAAATGAGGTGGTTTACCTCGACATTATCGCTTGTAAGATTGCCTAGGCAAAAAGCTCATGGCAGTATGGCAAAAAAAGGTAGGTTTTATACGAGAATATAGGAGTTTAATAGATTCAAACTTAGTTCAAAGTAAACAACAAAAAACAAGCCAAGATCGAATGCTGCATTTGTAGTTTTTTAAGTAGAAGCTTTCCTGCAGTTCAGTGGTTACAGCATGGTGCTAGCAACACAATGGGTTTCGATCCCAGGGATTGCACATACTCAGAAACAAATGTATAGTATACTGCAATTTAAGTCGCTTTGGATAAAAGCGTCTACCGAATGCATAAATTTAAATGTAGAAAGGAATCACTTTGAAAATGCATCATAAGCAGTTTTACTTTTATGAAAACCCGCACACAATAGCTGAATTTTCTTCAGCATTTTGACAGGAAAGCAAATCGAATTAAACAAATTGCAGAACAATTGAGACCAGTTTAGTCTATTCACACTATAGATGGAAAGCACTTTTCATACGCACATTCCCCCTCTCAGTCAAGCTTGGAGAGTTGCAAATGAGCACGCTTTTATCACATCGCAAGCATCAAAATTGACCATCAACAATGGCAGAAATGCAGGTAATTGTGAGCGCCGTAAACCAGAATTGCAAACCATATGGCAACAACCTTTATTTTCATATGCTTCAGACAGCTTGAAAAACACTGGTCGCGGGCACTTGTGCCACATGCTTGTCTGTCATAATTTTACCTGTGACAGTGTTTACAGAGCATTGTTCCACATTGAGCAGACGGAACCAATAATTACTTCAATTACAGTGATTGTGAAAGCCTCTCTCAACAGAAATTCAACCTGTCCTGCATTAGTCGCTCAGCAAATGACTCTGAAATCAAACTGGGAGGTGGAGGGGGACACACCATTGTGATTTTTATGGACTAAATGAAGGAAATTGATCAATTATGGTAATGAAATACAGAGACTAAAATGTACAGAAATATGACATAAAAGACACCTGACAACATACCAAATAGGGCTGCAAAATATGATCAATATATCACCATTTTTTGCAATAACTGAATGATTTAAACACTTCTAAAAGTTGCGAATATTTTTTAGAACGTTGGTAACCAAAAAACATTGGTACACATTGACTTGCATTGGTTTTGTGTTCCATACAATAGAAATCAATGGGTCCCAACGTTTTTTGGTTACCAACATTCTTCAAAATTTCTTATGTGTGTCCTGCAGAAGAAAGAAAGTCATACAGGTTTGAAATGACATGAGGGTGAATAAACGATGACACAATTTTTTTGGGACGGTGAACTATCCCTTTAAAGCATTATAGTTTTGATATAGACCACTTTGGAAGACGTGAACAAAGCTGGTCCACCGCTCACGCTGCGAAAAACGTTTGAACAAAATACAACCAACAGAACATGTATAACTGAATCAAAATGCGAAATAAATATTTTTAATATTCAACTATTAAGATTTTAAAAATACTCAAATAAAAATGAAACCGGAAGTGCTTCTGTACCACAGTTTACATTTTGCGAAGAGGTCTATATTGCTACATTTAACAAGGTATTGCATATCACATTTGTTCGTAAATACTGTTTAGCTAAAACATTTTTGTCATTTGGCATCATACAGACAAATGCAACAACCCATCTGTAAATCTCATTTATGCTTAACATATTACCTTTCATTTTTCTAATCTATAAACATTACAAATGTACGTGTGCAGACAAAAGGGAATATGAAAACCCCAGCCTGAAAACGCACCATGGCATCTCTACAGACAAAACCACACGGCGAGCCATATGTGCTTGTCAAAGACACGTATAGTGAAGATTCTCTCCTCTGTAAGGAGAAGAAAGACAAAAGCAGATGTTCTTCAGATGAAGCTAACAGCTGCTGAACACGTAAAAACGCCAGAATGTGAGTCAGTCTCATCGAAGTGCCAGAATGATTGCTTAAAAGCTCTCGCTCTGCCTTCCCTTTGATTTAGAAGTGCTCTTCTCCCGAGTCCCGCTGGAGTGGAAAATGGAAGAAAGGGGACCGGACCGGGAACCAAAATGAGCCCTGCGTGAGACAACTCCTCTGGCACAGAACGACACCTGTGCAGGGAAACACTGTCTCTAAACAATCCCATTATTTCATGCTGACAGGTATACAAAATCCTCTCCGATGATCGAGCATGTAATAACATCTTGCCTATTATTTAACCGAACCTTCTATCATAGTGACGTGTTATTATCTGGGGGCAGTGGTGGGCTTTACATCATTCCCGTTTTAACAAAGCAATGATGGCGATGCTGAAACACATAGTGCGAGATGATAGATAAACAATGACAAACTGATCCTAGATCAGTCAAGGGAGGACAAATCTTCCACTTTGGACTACACACCAATAGGGCTTGTAGGAAATCCATCTAGTGAATAACAGAAGGTGATGATCTTTTGTTCCCTGACCGTAGATCAGTACAATGGCCACCTGAAGAGCGAGCATGCACAAAGAGACCCTGATTATGTTTCGTTGCATTCGAGCTGTAATTTGTCAGAATTGTTTACGTGCTGAAACGTGATGAGGTGCTGCTATTAGCCATGATTGTAGCCCCTTCAGCTACATCAACAGCTGGAATAATGGCTCACCTTGTTATTCCTGTGTAGATCCTATTCATATCATCAGCTCTTTATCAACAGAGCCGTCCGAGGGAGTCGACAGCGGAGGCCTCAAAGCAACTGATTTAACAAGAGAGAAAAGAACAGCCAGTGAAAGGAGGTTAACTTTAACCTTTAGAGAATTTTCATTCTTTTTCTCAGACTCCAGACCTCATTTTATTTGATGTAAGCCGTGTTGTTTTAGCAACCCCGTTACCAAAATGTTAGACAAGTAAATAGGCCTACGCTTTGAAATCACAATTGTTGCATTTAAATGTATTCATTTAGCAGTTTTGTTCAAAGTGACTTAAAGCAAAATTGTTTTCATATTTTATTGTATGGACAGTTCAAGGACGTCCTCCACTTACTGCTTTTAATTGCTTTTTTGTTTTAATATAATAAAAACATTTTGCCTTAAGAGCCACAATGGTCACAAATTTCATCTCCACCTACCTGGAAACGCAAAATAAAATTAAACATGAATTTATATATTCAAATTTCAATACAAACCACAATTACATTTGCGTGCTTATGGCTAGAATAACTGTTTTTAAAAATCTAGAATTGTGCCATATTATCAATAAACATGTGACCCTGGACCACAAAACTAGTCATAAGGGTACAATTTTCAAAATTGAGATTTATACGTCATCTTATACATCAAAGCTGAATAAATACACTTAAAAATAAATAAGGTTTGTTAGGATAGGACAATATTTGGCCGAGATTTGAAAATCTGGAATCTGAGTGTGCAAAGAAATCAAGATATAGAGAAAATCGCCTTTAAAGTTGTTAATCAGAGGTCGTTGCTAAGAAGAAACAGGTTTGTTTTAACGCTCTCTATTGGCTTACCGCTGTAATGACGTTGTGGAGAGTAGATGAACAGGAGAGCGGGTAACCAAACTTGAGTGGGTAATTCCCATACGCGGCCAACAGCGAGCGATGTTTACAGGCGTTTCCGGCCATTTTTCGTGATTTTGCTGCATCCACTCACAAAAATAAAGTTTTGATATATTTACGGTAGGACATTTACAAAATATCTTCATGGAACATGATCTTTACTTAATATCCTAATGATTTTTGGCATAAAAGAAAAATCGATCATTTTGACCCGTACAATGTATTGTTGGCTATTGCTACAATAATATACCCGTGCTACTTATGACTGGTTTTGTGGTCCAGGGCCACATATCATATGAATTAAATGTAAAAAGTAGGGCAACACGGTTGAATGATTGATAAATGCAGTCAACACAGAAAAACCTGTTAAAATCAGCCAAATAGTATATGATTATTGTTGAATGTCTTCCAGCCATCCTGTAAAAATAGCCCAACCTACTCTGATGCTACATTTTTAGAAAAAAATTCATTTTCTGTATCAGGAGAAAAATCAAACGCAGTGGTAACAGAGTTGAAACCAAAATACAGAACACTTATAAACACTTTCAGATCTATTTGGTGGGGTGTGTGAAAATAAATTGAATTTAATGTTTGAGATAGTCATTGTAATCTGCTCAATATTGGAGCAGAGACACTGTAACAGGCACTTATTATGGACAGACACAGATGGGATGGGATTGCCAGGATTACCTGCATGTTATCACTTCTGCTCATTATATTGATTAAACTGCAGCCCCTGTGGAGACCGGACATGACCTGGAGATGATGGGTTGTTAAGGTCCTTCTGAGCTTCAGGCCCATATTATGTCATGGCTCTGTCTTCTGTCGCCGTGGATACTGAGCAGGTGCTTCTGTCTCTGTGTGTAAGTCAGGTCATAAAGCATGTTCAAAAAATATTATTTAAATGGCAGGCCCAAAAACTCAAGGATTATATGCAGGTTTTATCGACCCCAAACTGATGCAACATAGTTGAATCCATTTGTAAAATTCTTTTCTGTTGCTTTCTGTAAAGATAGCGTATGATTTCCTTGTGGTTACTAAAACTTTAACTGAGATCAAAGAACTGCATTTGTATTCAGCATGCTGAACTGCTCAAGTGGAGAACATCTCACGATGGCTTTGCTCCACATCATCCTGACAGCATCAAAGCAACAAACTCAAGCCCTCAAACAGCACAACAACCTGGTAGAAACAATTCCCCTTTTTAATAAGCACAGGTGGATGTGAATGTGTGTATGTTGGATTGAGATGCTACAGTAAATGTCTCTAGTTCTCACAACCTATAGGACTATTTAATGGTATTAAAGGAATACTTTAATATGTATGTACTAACTTTAGATTATTAGCGATTTGCAAATTAAAAAAATATTTTCAGAACAACGTACGGTGAGAAATTATGACTTAGCATGACTTCAAGCTTGACATGCTAATATTGACATGCATGCTCACTGTAGGCTTTATTCTTAAAGTGATAGTTCACCCAAAAATGAAAATTCTGTCATCATTTACTCACCTTCTTCTCATTTCAAACCATTATGACTTTCTTCCTACCTCAGAACACAAAAGAAGATTTTTTGAAGAAAGCTGGTAACCAAACAGCACTGTCCCCCTTTCACATCTATTGCATTGACACAAAACCAATGCAAGTGAATGGGGGCAAGTTAACAACATTCTTTGAAATATCTTCTGTGTTCTGGAGATAAAAAAAAGTCATACAGGTTTGAAATGACAAGAGGATGAGTAAATGATGACAGAATTATTATAGATTTATTTTTGGGTGAACTACTTTAACTTGTTAACAACGTCAGCATTCAGTGAATAAAATATTTAAATTGAATTTGTTTTAAATTGAAACTATTTTCAAGCTCGGAAGGACTAGTATATTCAAGATAACTCTGCTAGACTAGAGTAGACTGGGTCTACACGGGTTTCTCAGCCCGTCCATGCTGGTTCTTTTTTAGGCTCGTTTAACTCAAATCTCCATAGAAATAAAGCAGCTTTGTGTACTACGCTTATTGTTGGCTCTTAAATTAAAACGTTAAATGTTCTCTTAGTAAGTCGGTCCGGATTAAAGCACCTGCTAAATTAATAAATGTAAAACAAGTAGCATTTAACCTACTTTAAAGGTATAAGATGACATTAAACTGTTCATTTATTCTAAATCTAAAGTGTAAAACGACTCCACACATTTCAGTACTGAACTTCACCTGTGTGCATTAATGTGTTTTTGGAGAGGTTTTTCTCAGGGCTCACAAGGAGACTTCAGACTGATTGACTGCTGTCGGACGGGACCCTCATTCAGCCGAGACCCACCTAAAGGGGCAGCACACGTATCATGACTGGAGAGGATAAGTTATTCACAGACATGCCTATGCACTCAGCACAAACCTAGAGAAAGACGGAGAATCGTAATAGCACATGCAGGCAGCACAAAAAAACTCCCAGAAATTCAGAGAGGCCTTTACGATCAATGCTGAAAGAGGCATTTAGTAAGTTATTGCTAGAAGTTTAGTTCCTAGCAAAAAAAAAACTTATTGACTATTGACAATCTCATATTTCTTACAATATTAACAACCTGTTGCAGTTTAATTATTCATTTGGGGCTCGAAAGTGCATCTGATAAATGTTAAATAAAAGCTCCGAGCTCAAACGCTCGATTATTAAATTTGCTGTGTATAACATACTGCATTACCATTTCTACAGAAACAGAGAAACAGCCTGATGTGAGAGAGGAAGACATTAGGGGCGGAGTAAGCAGGAGATAAAGATTAATGATCATTTATGGACTGAACATCCTGCCATGACTTCAACCTTCTGCCCTCGTCTTCCCCTCACCCATCCCCCAAATGCAAACCTCATTCCCATTTTCCAGTGCATCAACAGTGTGTTTTTAACGTGGCTGCCAAAAAACAATAAATTCAAGGAACGCAACCAATTCTTTCCTTATTGAATTCTCTCCAAACCCAAAGATGAAACGACAAAGCACAAAGTGTGATGAATGATTCCGAGCGGCACATCTGGCCCGGGCTGTACACGGTGTGCGAGCTGTGGGAAAGAGCGTTCCGGTTAATCCATGCAAAGTCACGCTGCTGTCAAAGATGAGTGTGGGAGGCAGACACAGCTGCCTTGGTCAACAACTGCTTTCCTGGAGTTTCTTGAACTACACCTGACTTCATGTTAAGAGTGAAGGACCCATTAAGACGGTAAAGATCTCTGCCAAAGTCTAAGAGAAAAATATTGAAAGAATTTAGAGAAGGTATTCTGTAGAAGTAAACATGATTTTTGTAGAATCAATATGGTAGACTATATCGCCATCTCTGTTTGAAACAAAATTGCAGGTTACTTTACGTACTTGTCGTTACTCGGGATAATGTCAAATGACGTCAAGCGTATGTTTCCCACGAAATCAGACCCGATGGCTTAAATATTATAAGCTTATACCGTTGTGAATCGGTTACGAGGTAAGGAGACACTTTTCAACACTTAGGCCCAATTCTATTTTCTACCCCTTCGCCTACCCATCGCCCCTTCCCCTTGAAACAAAGTGGCAAGGGGAAGGGTTACAAATTTTCCGCTAAGAAATGGGACGCCACTACTACACTGGTATACGTCATCGTACGTCGTTGCTAGCTCCGTACGTTACGTCAGAGGACATGCGCCGGTGCACCGGGTATATGACATAAAAATATATTTTCTAATATCGTGCAATCAGTGCTGTCCGCTAGCAAACTTTAGCGATTTTTTTTGCAAACGTTAAAAGAACATCACCGTAAATACGAACACAAGATTGAATGTAACATACATAAAATGAAAACTTGTCATAAAAATCCTTATTAATGGCAAAAAATGACTTACGTTTGGGTCTGCTTGCTCGAGTGAGCAGCCATGTTGGAAATTTCTTGTTTGAAGTGAGGTCTCGAAAAATCTTCGTTTGAAGGGCTGGCACTTCCCCTTACCCCTCCAACCAAATGAGAATTTAGTCACCCCGCCAAATGGAGGGGTAGGGGGTACAATTGGGATTGGGCCTTATTGTTATGTAGGCCTACTTGCACACAAATATTGACATATTTCATATTTAAGTTTATAACCACTGTAAGACATGCATAACTAAATAAATCGTGTATCTGTGCAGATACATTGGGAAGTCGATGCAACACGATCGCTGTTTACATAATGAGAGGAATGGGAATATAAAACCATGAGAACACAAGGGCAGCAGTAAGACAGCCTCTTGCCTTAACCTTGCTAGAAATAGATATCGCTGGGTACCATCTCTAGGGACGGTCTCTAAACTTTTCGAAGAAATTGAAAACAAATTACATGATGGTTTTTCTGACAAAACCTGGCGACAAGTTATTGTTGGAGATGAAGATTAAACCAGAGATATCTAAAAGTCACAATGAGCCAGGCCTACCTGTTTGGCTTTCATGAAAAGAGGTCACGTCTGGCGTTCTGCACATGATACCAAACTGACCTTTGTGCAGTTCTGACTTTACCTAAATCAGAAAATACACTAGAAAAGAAAGACTGGCCAGTTACTGGACAATCTAGAGGAAGAGTGCCATCTAGACACCACATGACACATTGCATCACACAGCAAACACCGCTCCGAATGTTTTCATTAAACATGATTTAATTTCAGCAACAAATGGGGCATATCATACACCGCAGCCAATTGTCTCTTTCGTCTTTTTACAATTGTGTAACGTTTTGCAGATATTAAAAACATAGCAGTAAATACAGTAACCACAAGACATGTCTCATATTTTGTTGCTTTTGAGTGATCATTTGCGTCATTGTGTTGTGTAGTACATTTAATCAAATTCATCATTAGCGTTAAACCTCTGCCTCTCATAAATTCAACATTGATGACAAATGCTGGCTTTGGTGAGATTTAACCATCTAACCACAAACATTGGGTTATAATCTCAGACCATGTAGATTTGAGGATGGTGTATATACAAAATCTTCTGTCATCAGTCTGAAGTGGTGTTGAAAAGCCCAGGATCTGTCTTCATTTGAGGCCACATCACTGAGGAGGAATGCACAGCTCAACAGACCGGCAGATGAAATTAAGGGTGGCTTTTGTGGGTTGTTGGCTCTGAAAGGCTTTTCAAAACCTCATGGAAAACACTTAGCTATGTGTTCAGCTTTAGCTTAGCTGTAGGATGTTCACAATCACATACTACATTTTTACAGTATACTGTTGGAAGAATGTCAGTAACCAAACAGATCTCATACCCCATTGACTCCCATAGTATGAGATCTGTTTGTTTACTGACATTCTTCCAATCCATGTACCTGATGAAGACCTGACGGTCGAAACATTGCGCTATTTAATAAACTTTGGAGCATTTTACATGAGTGTGCGGACTACACATTTCTTCCTTTTGTGATTTACCTTTTTTGTTGTGCGGCACCTGAGCCCAATCTGGATTACGTGGATGTGCAGACCTCTTTGCGTTTATTGATCTGTTTGGTTAATGACATTCTTCCAAATATCTCCTTTTGAGTTTATCAGAAAAAATAAATGTATACAGGTTTGTAACAATCTGAGGGTGAGTAAATAATGACAGAATTTTAATTGTTTGGTGAATCATCCCTTTAACTGTAGTAATATTTGGACATAACTATAGGAAGTAGTAATATTATAGATATTTACTAAATATGGTTAAAAAACACTACAGTATCTAATTATATTATAGTTTACTAAAGTATGCTACATTGTTTTATTTCTTGTTGCTTTTAACTCTCTAGAAAGTGACAAAATCACAGTCAATATGTTAATATACAGCTATGTGAATAGGCCATTTGAACCACGAGATTTCATTGGTTCTTTTATTTTTGCCACACTGTTACTTCATAATGTTATGTTAAATCAATTTGATTTTATATACAATTTTGTAATAATCTGCTTTTAAAACAGATAATAATGTATTTTGGCAAATATTTGTGTAAACAAATGTCAAGTACAACAAACTAGTGTAATCTATTTACTGTCTCTGGTAGCCAATCAGAGATGTTCTTTCAATATGACACGATAGCAGAAGCATTTTCATATAGTTTGATATATGAAATGGGTGTAATATAGATGACTGGAGAATGTAACAGATTGTAGGAAACAATGTTACTGTAACTGCCCAAAACTTTTTTTTAAATGAACATAAATCAATTCTTTGGTTGAACTGTGCAAATGCAAAAACTCGGTCTGCACTGTACTATCTAGTCTACGCCTGTGGGCCTGTTTCACTGGCATGTCTCCCCTGCACACAGACGCAGAGAGAGAGAGAGAGAATCAATAAAAGGATACATTTTCAGATGTCAGGGGAGGTACATCACACCAGACACTGTGCACCTCCTACAAGAGAAGCATCTCTTCAACCTTCCGTTTCTACCTGTGCGTGCAGAGCTGAGCATCAACACCGAGTCTTTTCAGGATAGCAGCGTTGTTTACAAACACCAAGATCTGTCTGGTCTAGCATGAGTTCAAGAGGCTAGGGGTGGAGAGAGGAAGAAGAGGGTATGGTCTAAATCTGCTGCGTTGCCCACTTACGAGAAACAAACACGAGCCGCCTTAATCCCAATAAAAAATCCTACATGCATGACACGCACAGTGCCAACACAGCATGCTTAATTAGTGGGCAAGTTCCAGTCTGATGGGCCGGGCCATGACCTTCCTACTGGAATAATGAGCCAGGCAATGTTTGGGGCCTCAGGACGTGGCATCCACACAGGAGCGGGTGCTGAGTGCTGCTTTAGGAGTGCTAAACTGACAGATTCATGTGACCGGACAGTGAACTGTACACTTGGCACAGACGAGCTGAAATATTTGCCGCTGTGTTGGGGTTGGTGAAATCTCTTGTTTTGTGTCCTTTTGTTTCCGCTTTGTAAAGCTAGATGAGATTGGTCAGTTTTTTCTTTGTTCTCTGGCAAGAAGGGCATGAAAGCATATTAGAAGGGAGCTTTGGAAAAGCGCAAAGCGGAGGCTATAAAATCAGATATGTTTGATCAGTGCCATTCGAATTATGTGTATGAAATAGTATGGTTGTGCTTGTGAAGGAAATCAAGTGTTAAAATGATAGTTCGCCCAAAAAAGAAAATTCTGTCATCCTTTACTGACCCTCTTGCCATTTCAAACCGTTATGACTTTCTTCTGCAGAACACAAAAGATGATACTTTAAAGAAAGTTGGTAACCGAACAACACTGGCCCCCATTCACTTCTATTGTATGGACACAAAACCAATGCAAGTGAATGGGGTCCAGTAAACAACATTCTTCAAAATATCTTTTGTGTTCTGCGGAAGGAAGTCATACAGGTTTGAAATGACAAGAGGGTGCGTAAAGGATGACAGAATTGTTATTTTTGGGTGAACTATCACTTTAAGACGGTCTTCGCAGAGTATAATATTTTATAGAATTTTGCAAAAAAAAGTTTAAAGAAAGTCAATATGGGAAAAATAGTGGTGTAAAAAACACACACAAGTACAAACATTTAATTTTGTTTCCATTACAGCCACTGAAAACACGGAGGCAAGTTTTACACATAAAAGTGAAACGACTAATCTGTCCAAACAATTTAACAACTGTATCCAATAATTAATTTAATTACAATTAAAGATGTAACAAAACCTGTGGGGTTGGTTAATGATGCTTTTGCGTCCTTGAAGCATGACACAATCCAACACCGTAGTTAACAAAAATCTTAGAACACTTAAAAAATGTGTGTTACTATTCCAAAGATCAAAGTCATTGGGTTTTAATGATATAAGAGAAAATAATGACAACAATTTAATTTGGGTGAACTATCCTTTATATGGGCTAACTCTTCTCTGAACCATAATCCATCGAATCTCATGGCATTTTTACCTCACTGAACAATTGAGTTTAGCTATTTGACAGCACAAAACAAAGAATTTTAACACCAACAAAAGTCAGTTATTACTGTAGAAAACATTAATCTAAGCAGGCTGGACAACCACATACTCTGAAATGTATAGAGGGTATGCACGTGTCGTCACTTTCCCACGTGAGCACGCCGGAACGCGCCTGCTTGAGTGGTAAAACACTGGGCAAAATAAATGGTTACAATATCATTAAACGCAATTCCGCGCAACATTTCAGTGTCTAAGAACACCTGATTCCTTTGTAATTCATAAGGTAAGGATCACCATCGAGTCAAGCTGCTTGTAGTTTCAGCAAATAATTGCGTGTTTTAGTCCCGTTTTTTTTGTTCCTCCTACTGAATGCAGCCATTTTGCCTTAGTTTTACCACTCAAGGGAGCGTGTCCCGGCGTGTTCACGTGGTGACGTCAATGCATACCCTCTATAGATGTGACAGAAGTGCCATCTGCTGGTAGAACAATTAAATTACACCTTTTTGGGATTGTTGAGTTAGGGTCTCAGCTAGTTGTGTTCGGTTCTTTTGGTGAGATGTTATCAGGCAGATAGGGAGCAATATCACCATGGAATAAGGCCTAAAACAGACTACACAAGGGACTTTTGTAATGATTTTAATAGTAAAGGCCTTATGAAATCCGTTTTTAATGGTCGTAATGAACGTAATCAAAAGGCCTTTTATTTTGGCGGGTCTCTTTGTCATGTGTTAGCTCGAGCAGGTGTGTGTGCTTTATTACTGTGGCTTTCTGTAAATGTGCTAGATATAAGTAATATAAATAAAATATAAATAAATAAACGTTGAACATTGAAAATTACAGACGCTATCTATCATAGTTTGGCTCGTTGGTCTAGGGGTATGATTCTCGCTTCGGGTGCGAGAGGTCCCGGGTTCAAATCCCGGACGAGCCCTGCATTAGGTTTGTTACTGCGGGAACTTTGTGGTGATTCTTAACAAAAGTATGACAGAACAGTCAAGTTCGCAGTGTTTATCTTGGTGTTAACTATTTTTACGGTCAGTGGATCGAAATATGAAGCTTTTTATATTTTATATCAAAAGCGTATGCTAAATGACTAAATGTTAATGTTAATAGAAATTTAACGAATGTGGTCTGACGCACTAGAATCATATAGTGATCTGATAGCCGAAATAGCTCAGTTGGGAGAGCGTTAGACTGAAGATCTAAAGGTCCCTGGTTCGATCCCGGGTTTCGGCAGTCCTTTATTGATGTAACATGTTTAAACGTTTGTTCAAATCTTAGTGGGGAGATCTTTGCAATGACCTCTCCATCACTTAAAGTCCATTCACAGAGCAGCTTTGCAACAAACAACGATTTAATTTCTAGCAATATTAGTATTTATTACTTTTTATACTGATAAAAGGCCAACATAGACCTTAATGCAAATAATATAATGCCAGGGTTGCAGGGTTGTTTTAATTTATGGTATGTGATTCCTATTCCTCCTTTTGTTTCTATCATCAGCAGTAAAAAATCAACTTTTGAAAGAGTATGTCTATCGAAATATATTTGTTATCAGCTATAAGCAGGATGAAGAGGAAAACGAACCATTAGGCTATCAGTGTTTGTTAATGCATTTTGTTTTTCTATTTAGTTATTTTATTTATTCGATTTCAGTAAATGTATTTCTTGTTTTTGAAATGCTTTGTTTATTGGAACGAAACCGCACACATTTCCATTCATTTTAAACGTCGGATCAAGAGCAGGGTGCTGTGTGCGGTGATGGCCTGTAGGCTAAACTATAACCTTTCTGTTGTTTAAACTTGGTGAAATGATATGGAACTGTAATGCAGCAGACCTGGAACACCTTCATAGGTGTGCATTTACTGAAAGTTAATGCATACCCATAGAACGTTTGCCCGTGGTATAATATATTATTATATACATACATATAAATGTTCGACATATAAAGTAAAACTACAAAATAAACATCACTGTTACTAGTCATATTTAATAATAACTTAGAGTACAGTATGGCTAGATCAATAAACCTTCTTATTAAAAATATCCTAATTCACAGTCTTGGTATTTTGTTTTCACAACCTATTTACAATTATCCTGACCACACAAAGTATGCAACCTCATCCAAGTCCACTGGATAGTCAGTAAGGTGTATGGGGCCTTTGTCAAAATATTCTCCCTTGTAACTTCTCCATCTGCCGGTGGGAAGGTATATATCTCTTTCCTGCTTGCCTGGTTCAAGTACAGGAGCTACCAAAAGGTCATCTCCTATGAGGAACTGAGAGTCAATATTGTAAGCCGCCTCATCGTCTGTAGCAATCCACCAAAGAGGACGGATGATAGGATCACCAGTGTACAGCACTTCCCCTGCAAGTTCAAGAACTCTAGGGGCCACTAGAGACTCGTGGAGGGCTGTGAATTTTTTGGCTATGTTCACCACCTCATCGTCATAGAGCCATGGTGGCAGCGAGAACTGCATAGCTGGCATGAAAGCTGAGAGTTCCAGCCAACGGACGTAAAGCTCGCGATCTGGAAGCCCGCCGGTTCTATCAGTGTGTGCATTTCCACCTACTATGTCAGGTAGAATAAACTGGTAGCCAAGAATGCTTATAGTGAGTACGGTTGGAATTATAGATTTGATGCCCAAGTCATATCCCCATACAGAGTCACGGTCCATAATTCTGAAGAAGCAGGAGATGTTTTGAGACTGATAGCCCGAGCGCAGTTCTGCTCGGTCACTAAACGGTATTGCCATCTCAGTGTAGCGGCGGGTAAAAGTGCTGGGATCGTGCAGAGGAATAAAGGTGCTGAAATCCAGAGGTAAGTAGCTGGTTTCCCCAGCGTCAAATTTAAAAGAAGCCACTCCGTACTTGTTCTTGAGAGCGCGGAGATTAGAGGCATACCAGTCACGGGTTTCCGTGTTCGTGAAATCCAAAATCCCAGCAATACCGTTCCACCAACGCACCAGGGCAGGAAGCTGGCCGCTAGGCGCTCTTACAAACAGACCTCTTTCTACTCCAACACCAAAATTTAAAGAATTATAATTGACAAAAGGATGCGTCCATAAGGTTACCTGAAAACCATCTGTGCATAGTTTTTGAAACATAGCTGAGGCATTTGGGAATTTCATGGTGTCGAACTCAAAGTCTCCATAGTCGCTCGTGTATCCATCATACAGTTCCAGGTGACTGCAGTTAAAGTCATGTTTTTGAATATCAGATGCATATTTTAAAACCGCTTCCTGATTAACTTCTGCTAGAGCCCGTGTAGACCAGATTGGGTGTCTGAAGACAGCTTCCGAAGGAACCTTATTTGGTTTGTTGAAATATCGGCGTACCATGTACTTATGTATGGAGGTGATGTCGAGCCCAACACAGACTCGATAACTTAGTGTAACATAATTGGACTGTCCAGGGTCTGACCTATAGGGGCTCTTGTCATATCGAGATTGGAACAGCAAAGTTTTGTTGGCTTCATCCCAGCCGAGGTGAAAAGGAACAGAGTCGTTAATTTTTATGGCTGTGGCATTGGAAGAAAGCCAGTAGCGTTCCAAGATGCCACCAAAAGCTTGATGATTCAAATAGATGTCACCTGTAATGAAAGGCTCGGGGGATCTCTGTCCTTTCACAGCGATCGGCCAATGTTGCGACCAGGTCTCCGCACCACCGTACCAATGTGAACCGCCGCAGGACATGGCATGCTCCACCAACCGACGCTCCTCCAGCTCGTCCCAACGCACGCGATAGCACGTAACCGTGTCTTTTGGTTTTACGGTTTCTATGAAGAAATTGATATTCCCAGAATTGGATTTGTCACAGCTGATTATTTTTCCTTCTTTTGAACAGGAATCCAAGTCTAGGGTTCCAGACCTAAGATAATACAAATGCAAAGTAAATTATTGTAAACACACGATATCTTTCCTGAGCACAATCTTGTATATAAAACTCACGCAGATAAGTTAAAATACCTGAATTGCATTCTGAATATGACAACCCCAGCTTGATTCCGGATTACATAACCATGTTTGTTAAGGTCTAGGTGTTCAGTCGTCAGAAGGTCGGCTTTGTGGAGAGAAGCGGAATAGTAGCACCACGCTACAATGGCAGCAAGAACAAGTATGAATCCAAGCGCACTCGCTGCGATTAATTGACGGCTATGTCTGCCCACTCTCTTCCGCTTAGGTGTAGAATAAGGGCTCATAGCACTAATGCCAATATCTCCAACCGTTGCTGATACGATCTGATACATTGTTACAACAGTATACAACTTTTTTTTCAGAAAAACATTTGACCTTTCACCTCATTAGGAGGAAGTGGGCTGTTTTAGGTGTAATGTACATGGCCGAGGCACTCACTGACCAGAACGAACTTGATTTTGAAGATTGAATTCCTCAACGTGCAGCCACTTTGTCTCTGGAAGACAAATTAAATGCAAGTTAAAAACATTTGGTTAACAGCTTTGCTCACATGTCATTATGTGGTTGTGAATGTATCGTTCCAATGAATGTATGCTTATTGTGAACATGCAGTCGTTTTTTGTAATCATGTTTCAAGGTTACTGTAAAACACCCTACATGTTTTCCAGTGATCATGTGTGATTGTTTATTGAGCTGTATGAGAAAAATCTAAGGTTTTGTTGTTGTATTACAGCAGCTAAACAGACAGCTGGGTGTTTATTGAGCATACAGATCCAACAGGCACATCCTATTGGCTTTATCAACACTGTCACAGTATGCAGGCTAGTGTGACCTAATTCAGGACACAGAACATAGGGCATCCTTTAGGAAAATTAACTGTGATTTTATTATAGTAAAAGTTTGTTTTACCATTGTTATTACTATGGCCTTAATACAAACACTGTGGTTAAACTGTGAGATAGTATTTGGGTGGTTACTATGGTTTTTTCTACAAATAAAACCCAAACTATGGCTACTAATGTTAAACCATGGTTAATTTTTGTAAGGAACATTATAACAGAATCTGTTGTACTTGAATTTTACAACTTCCTTAGAATTTCAATGTTCAATCGTAGTGTAGTTTTAGAATAAGCAGACACCCTTTATATTAGATAGCACAATACTGCAGCAAAATGAATATTTACACAACACACAAAGACAAGTTTGACAAGCTGGCTTCAGAATTAAAAATGTTTTAGAGTTTCATCCTTTTCTCAACAGAAATGTTCACTACTGAGAAAGCATAAAGACTATTAATGGCTATATTTTACTGAGATGTATTTGATGCCTTCTTAAAATATGTATATTTACATTAATACACGCATCAGATTTCTTACGGCGCTGTGCAGACCGACCGGATCATGACATCACACTACCGCAAGAGCAATTTGAAACCATAGCTCTCGTGGTAGGGTAATTATACGCCGACTGGTCTTTGCAGTATTGCAGGCCATTTATTCAAAAATGTCTTTAGATTTAAAGTGTACAGATGATATAACGCGTGTATACATTATTGCACCTAAAGATGTAATTTCGTGCACAGACGTATTTGTTTTAGCCAATGGCAAGTCCCAAAATGGGAAAATTTCCATAAAATGTATTAAAAATAGTTGTGAGTGACGTCATCATTTACTTAACCACGTGTCATTCATGCGTGACATTGCACGTGGTCTTATGTCATACGTTTTTCCATATAGGTAAGCACTATCTAAATACACATCATAGTGACATAGACAAGGAAGAGGGCATTTCAAAATACAAGAGGTAGAGAAATTATGGCTTTAAAACTGCATACACATTCTTAAAAACGTTTACTAGCACACATAAAAAATACTGTAATGCACTCTAGTGTTTACTATAGTAGCCTATAGTAATGTACCAGTATATAGTGATATTAAGCAGTAGTTAGCTGTATTATGGAAATTATATTTTTTTATGTACTGTATATTGCAGTATTCTGTTCTATTCTAAATATTGTGAACTGACAAACTGTGGTAATACTATAGTACCATTTACTATAGTAATGTTCAAAAACACTGTAATATCTAATAAATTTACTAAAATTTACTTTAGCAAATGCTAGTTAGCATACTACACTATTTTGTCATGTGTAAGTGTAATAGATTGCAATTGACACCGATTCACGTGAATTTTTTTGTATATTTTGTAGGGCTGTAGCTATCAATTATTTCAGTAATCAAGTATTCTACCAATTATTCCATCGATTAATCAAGTACTCTGATAATACACAAGTACTTTTTCTTTATTAAAGAGCAATATTAAGTATACAAGAGAAAATAAGACAGGTCTCTTAAAATGAACAACTAATTTGTTTCCTTTTTAGAATTTTTTTTATTTTTATTGCTGAAATTGCATACATTAATATCTGTGAAAACTAAACCCATTTAGTACATTCCATTGCCATATTACATTCAAAATGCAATATAATACAAATATATAAATAAAAAACATAAATAAAAATAGAAAGAATAATTTCAAAGGTAAACAACGAACTTCAGCTTATACAGTATATGATGCATTTAGTTTACCTAAATTAGTTTAAAATTTTCAAAGTTGTCTTTGTATTTGGAACGATCTTTCAAATACAGTCCGTCAACCACGTCTCTCTCATTCAAGAAAGAACTTTAAACATATATTTTTCATAAATAACAGGTAAATGTTGATTTCTCTATTCAAAAAGTAGAACGGAAGCTTCTTTGCAGTTCCACACACGGTATAGCGTCAGTCTCTTCATGGAGGTAAATGGCAAGGCATTTGTCATGGACTTGGGCTGTGTTATATTGTGAAGGAATTGGTGTGAATATGTCCCATAGGCAATGTGAGTGGTCGCGTGCTAATGAAATTTAAGTGGGCACGTGATGTGCCTTAAGGTGATTATTTAAAGGCTGTTGGCGAGGCTTTCACAGAGTAACACGGCAGATAACGCTCATAAAAAATAAAAAAAATTCTACTTAGTCTAGTACTAGTAAAGTGCTGTGGGAAACCCTGCAGTAAGATATTCCAGGTGAAACAGAAACCAAATCTAACATTAACTTTTGTCAATGTAAAGTCTAACCTGACGTTAGCTAGCTAGCTGGCGTTAGCTAACAAGAAAAAAAGCTCCAAACTAACTAACATCATTAACTGTGTTGTTATCGCCTCTGTCCAGATATCAAAAGTATTCCTGACTCTTGACTTACCTTCAGTGCTACTTCTTGCCCTCTTAAAGCCGAAGTCCCTCAGGTCAAGCTGTCCATATCGCTTGACCATGATGCTGAAATCACCAGCACCTGCGCTGCTATGTCGCTGACTGATGTGACGTCAATTTAAAACAAATCGCCGTGTCATTATGTGCACGTTCCCCTCGTCCACAGTATTTTAGCCTATTCAATATTCGCAAAAACTAAATGTTGAAGTAGTGGTAAATTACCACTGGTAATATTTACACATTCATTGATAAAATAACAGGGGATGGGAAGGGGGGGTGGCCGTTTTAGAAGGGGGATGATTTTGATCATCTTTAATTCAAAGGGGGATGCCATCCCCCCTCAACTCGAGTACTAAGTATAGCCCAGTAGCATACCCCGCGGGAGTCAAAAGAGTGCTTTAGTACATCCACCGTTTATAAAGTGACATAATGTAACAGCGGTTTCTGCTTAGTCAACAAATTCACGTGTATTGCGCTGCCCACGGGGAAGCTTATACAGCGACAGTATTTACAACACTGATAGCTTATCAACCACACGGGAGAACCATAAGCAAATAAGTTCTCTTGTGTTGCTTTTAGAAATATTTGCCAAAACGGCCTTCCATACTGCAGCGCCGCAAGAAGTCGAACGTCTCTGCTTGACAATTTACGTCGTTCTGCCGTAACAAAACAAATGGAAATATAAATATTTTTTACGATAATCTACATGAAAAGGTACGAAGCATACACTCACACACACGTTCACAACAAATCTTCAATACTTACAATAACAATTGTAGCGTGTCCATATTCGTGTAACGTTATATCTCGAGTTGACTTGTCCTGTTATGTCCACGAACTTGTGTCTTAGAAATGTCTTACATACAACTACCGAATTAAAACGGAATTAAAACTTCATTACATGAATGTTAAAAAGAACATACATCGACTGCACGCTGGTCTGCACTGCTTTGCGTCGTTGAACAGTCCAGTTCGACCTGTTTCTGTGAATCATGGGTAATGTAGTACTGTTTTAGGACACCAAATGTATTGTATGCCTATTAGACGTTAACATAAAATACCTCAAAAATATTGTGTTATATTTGGGAGGAGTAAAATGTGGTAGCGTTTAAAGAACAGCATTTTCCTATCATGTAGAAAATATAGTAACGCTGAACACAGGGTTTGTGTGTCATAATAACATGTCCACTAGATGGCAATAGTACATAATATTGTATATATACTGCAGCAAATACTCGTATAAAGAGGACAGCTGCTGTAGTCTTTCTGGGAATCTCCACGAGAGCATGCGTCTTGATAGTTTTGTATGCAAAACCTGACAAAAACGTTGTAATTAAAAACAAAAGTTGTTTAATAAATGTAACATTGTGAGTGAAAATGTATACAACTCATGAACTGAAGTTTCTCCGACACTGATTAGTGCAAAAAGAGGCAAGAAACTTTAACGTCGGCAAATAGATCGTCAAACATTAATGCTACCTAGCAGCACGCTGCAAGGCAATGTCAACACATTAAAAAGTATCTTCTTAAAATAATACACAAAAACAGGACAACCGTTTACAAGCATCAGGCTATATGACCTATAAACATTCTACCACTTATAAAAACAAAAGAAGTGCATATTCATGCATGACCAGAAAATGTCTTATGCACACTGTTGGGTCTAGAAAACAAACATTCTCCCTCTCAGTAATAAACCATAAGTCAAAAATAACATAAAAACAAACAGACATCATCATTCTAGGACTCAATACTCGATCTCATTAAAGTTTTCAGAGAATCCTGAATATGGGATGCTATCTCCAGGATCTAAAGAAAAACACACAGAAGGATAAGAGTTAGAAGGCACATCAAATATGTGCATATTCACTATGCTATGTCAAATTACTGTTGTTACTTAAGTATTCTCTTCCATATGAGGATGCTGCAATTAAAATCAAGTAAATGAAGCCTTTGTGAGGTTTGAGAAGATGCTGTGATGCATGAACCACTGAGACTTTCTGTCCACCCTTTAGGTTATTTATTTGAATTTATAGAACTTCAGCACTAGGAAGTCATTTACTGTATGTAACCATTTGTATTCATTTACATTTTAGCTACATTTTTTTGTCCACTCACCTTTGCAAGGTCCCTTTTTAAACATAATATCATCAACAGCGATGTCACTTCTTATTGATGATCCTCTGACAGCTTCAAATATAATCTGCAAAAAATAACCAGACATTAAACCTTTACAGAAGCTTTAACATGCAAAACAATCACTCGACAAGAAAGAATGTGTGTTGTGAGTCTAACCCAATGTCTTGTGTAACACTCGTAATCTACTGTGGCCTTCATCCAGGACACGCTTTGCTCTCCCTGTCTCATCCAGAGCGACTGCTCCCTGCCCCCTTTATGCAGCAGCACCCTCAGGGTCCCTGTGCCCGAGCCGTACATGTGGTAGAAGAAGATCAGACACTGTGGTCCGGATGACCCCCTGAGTTCAGTCGACATCAGTCGGGCAGACTGACCGGCCAACATGTGTGACGCCTCAATGTACATGAAGTAGCCTTGAATTTAGAGGACAAGAAAAACGTATAAAGCCAGCAATGAATAGGAATGAAATTAGCATCTCTGCATTCACACTAAGATGTAGAGTTGACTCACCTACCCCTAAGGTATGGTCCCCTTTAGGTCCTGTATAGGATGTAGGTGTCTGTCCCCTAAGTCGTAACCAATGTCCCTTTTTGCTTTTCGATTTCTGGGTGTAGCCGCAGTCACCGGTTTCAAAGTTACAATGTCCAGGAGGAGGCTTCAATGGTCCTACAAGGAGCAAAAATCAATGAGACAAGCTATAATGAAAGCTATTTAAAAATATAGAAGTAATGTAAAACTAAATGTTTTGTAGCCATTTCGCATCTGAAACATGGTAGGCCAGTAAACTGGTTGAAACCCTGTCTATTTCTGTCCACCAAAACCAGCACAGCCTATTTAATTTCTATGTTTGTGAGGGCAGATGTTCTTCATTGCTGTGGAATATAGGTCTATAAACAGAACATTGAGGAATCTTAGACAAGGGCCTTGCCCATTTTCAAAACCACATTATTTAAAACAAGTAAGGTCTGCTAAGCCACGTTAAATGGTAAAACTGTATTTTCAGTAATTCACCCTTTAACAAGACTGAAAATATGATTTATATATTTAGTTCATGCTTTCCATTAACATGCACACGTGGCGGTATGCTGTGAATTCTTCAATTTATGTTACAGTCATTCCAACAAAATGTTCCACTAATAGAGGATGTTCATCCACAACTCTACATACCCGTGGCAACCCGACAGTCTCCAAGGGTCACTGAGATATCATCCAGAGATAGAAGTCCACAGTCCCAGAAGTTTCTGCAGATGCTGACAAATGCTACCTTAAAATGGTACCAAAAGATAAGAATACAAAATAATAAGACTAAATTGGCTCTTGAATATTTAAGACAAAAAATATTCAAATAAGATTTCATTAAGATGTAAACAACACTGGTTTAGAAGCAATTCTTATTTCATTTTTTTTATCACATATATAATTAAGTCCTAAATAAAGTGATTCTGGACCAGTGTTGTGTCTTGCAAAATGGTCCATAATGACGTTAAAATGAACATCATAGTTAAAAAAGGTCGTCTTGAACTTTTGAACTGATAACTTCATAACTGTTCCTTAGTAATCTTATACACTCACCTAAAGGATTATTAGGAACACCATACTAATACGGTGTTTGACCCCCTTTCGCCTTCAGAACTGCCTTAATTCTACGTGGCATTGATTCAACAAGGTGCTGAAAGCATTCTTTAGAAATGTTGGCCCATATTGATAGGATAGCATCTTGCAGTTGATGGAGATTTGTGGGATGCACATCCAGGGCACGAAGCTCCCGTTCCACCACATCCCAAAGATGTTCTATCGGGTTGAGATCTGGTGACTGTGGGGGCCATTCTAGTACAGTGAACTCATTGTCATGTTCAAGAAACCAATTTGAAATGATTCGAGCTTTGTGACATGGTGCATTATCCTGCTGGAAGTAGCCATTAGAGGATGGGTACATGGTGGTCATAAAGGGATGGACATGGTCAGAAACAATGCTCAGGTAGGCCGTGGCATTTAAACGATGCCCAATTGGCACTAAGGGGCCTAAAGTGTGCCAAGAAAACATCCCCCACACCATTACACCACCACCACCAGCCTGCACAGTGGTAACAAGGCATGATGGATCCATGTTCTCATTCTGTTTACGCCAAATTCTGACTCTACCATTTGAATGTCTCAACAGAAATCGAGACTCATCAGACCAGGCAACATTTTTCCAGTCTTCAACTGTCCAATTTTGGTGAGCTCGTGCAAATTGTAGCCTCTTTTTCCTATTTGTAGTGGAGATGAGTGGTACCCGGTGGGGTCTTCTGCTGTTGTAGCCCATCTGCCTCAAGGTTGTGCGTGTTGTGGCTTCACAAATGCTTTGCTGCATACCTCGGTTGTAACGAGTGGTTATTTCAGTCAAAGTTGCTCTTCTATCAGCTTGAATCAGTCGGCCCATTCTCCTCTGACCTCTAGCATCAACAAGGCATTTTCGCCCACAGGACTGCCGCATACTGGATGTTTTTCCCTTTTCACACCATTCTTTGTAAACCCTAGAAATGGTTGTGCGTGAAAATCCCAGTAACTGAGCAGATTGTGAAATACTCAGACCGGCCCGTCTGGCACCAACAACCATGCCACGCTCAAAATTGCTTAAATCACCTTTCTTTCCCATTCTGACATTCAGTTTGGAGTTCAGGAGATTGTCTTGACCAGGACCACACCCCTAAATGCATTGAAGCAACTGCCATGTGATTGGTTGATTAGATAATTGCATTAATGAGAAATTGAACAGGTGTTCCTAATAATCCTTTAGGTGAGTGTATAACGTCAATCTATAATATTTAAAACCTATTGTGAAATGTGGATAGTACAAAAAAATGACCAGCTCACAAATTAAAGTAAAATATGTCAATTATTTCTTCATGCCAATATAACTGCATGCTTCGAGCAAGAAATGCAGCTTTTGCCATTTGAAAGACCAAATCAACCGAGACAAAAACAAAACGGGTGCCATTAGCAAACATTAAACCAGAAAATGATATGTGAAAATATAAAGTTAACACAGGCGATAACAGCGAACAGTGATGGGCCACTCCGTTGCGAATCCACAAGTATTTTGCCATGTAAAGAACTTATTTAAAAACGTAACTTTCTATGGTACCAACAATGGGGAAAGCAATGAACGTGCACACAGCATTCACCGAAGACTTGCTGTTGAGTTATTATTGCTCAAAATCACAATCCCTGAGATTACTGCAAGAATTCCATTTGAAGTCCTATTATATTCGTTCTCGGGGTGACCCAAAGTACACCGAATGATTTGTGGTGGCTTATCAGTTCAAATGCTTTAGCAAAACAAAGAAGCATTAAAACTGTATTTGTACTTATCATTATATTTGATGATATAGCACTTATCACAATGTCCTTCCATTACCCCTAATCTAAAGAACACCAAAACCATAATGTTGTTTATCATCAGACGAATTTATTACATACAGCTTATCAACATCTGAACACTGAAATAAATTAAACGCAGCTATGGTTATGAAAAGCATAAAGTTACGTATTTCTCACATTTACCGAACACAAATCCATCCATTTTACACTTACCTTTGTAGGCATTGGCTTCGTGTACGTGACTTCCACTTCCGTCCAAACATCTCTAGACCTCTCAGACACGGTCCAGATTTTCTCCTGAGCGACTTTGTTTTCGTCATAGATGTAGAGAGCAAGAGCATTGTCTATTTTCACGAAGCCATGCAGGGCATAGTAGAACCTGAGGCAGTATTTGTAGTTCCCCGGCAGGGTGGGTCCGAAAAGGCGACCCACATACCCTGGACGAGACGTGAAGCGTGTGTTGGCCAGGAGGAAGGACCCTGAGGATATAATTCATGGATTAGAGATAACCCAATGCAAGCAATCGCTTTCGTTGCTTTTGCTTTTAGACCTTGGTATTTGACATCAGAGAGAATTTTGTATATTTCAAAGCCTTTTAAAGTTTTTCTCGTTGGTCTTCAGTGAGTATTCATTACCATAAATGATCACAATTTGGTACTTTGAAGAGATACGATTTCACAGTGAGTTTTCAACTACTCCAGATAAACAACAATGCCTCACTATATGAGGATTGAGATAGAATTTGAGTTTCTTCCTGTCATACTTTACACATCTCAAGAAATAATGGAAGAATAGCCTCACGTTCGCACCAGTGCCTGTGGTGTGATCCCCTATGCGGTAAACGTTTGGTTTTACGGAGACCCTGTTCCACACCGAACCTCCAGTTTCCTCCTGGTAATACTGACACAGGCTCTCTTCAAAGTCGCAGTTTGCAATTGAGGGGTCAAAGGCCGGCTCTGAAACGTGAATCACACAAAACAAACTTGCCAATCTATTCAAACTGCAAATTTAAAAGGAAATGTTTAGGGTGGTTGCTAATTAAACAGGAACATTTCCTTATACAGCACTTTTGAGCTGTTTTAAAGCCCCCAATTTTAGTTACGTGTGAGCAACGTTTTTAGACAAATTATGAGAGATTTTATGTTATTTAGTACTGGAAGACAAAAAATCAAAAGGACTTTACGTTTAGGATTTTACCTATGTAAATGTATGAAACAATGAACAATATTCATTTGATTCGCATGATCAGATAAGCATGACAGTACCTAAACTATAAAGCAAATTTTGGAGAATCCTGACCAAAAAGACATCTCTAAAAAATACTTATAAAAACTGGCTGGGATTTAGAGCTCTGAACACACGCAGGTTGTGTCGTGATGCTTAGCTGATTGTTATTGCTTATTGTACAAGTGTTTGTTCTCTTCCTTAAATCTGATTGGACGAAAGGCATTTTAAAGCCCTGTTCACACCAACCAACCAACGAAAAGAAAACTATAACTTCAAAGACAAACTATAACAATTAAAAAAATTCGGTTTATGCACATCAAATGTTTTATTCCAGTTGACCGACACTAAAAGATTAACAATACAAGCTATTCAAAGTTAAATGCCAATTAATATATAAAGAAATATTTCATCATTTCCAGCCTTATGTCATTCCAAACCTGTATGACTTGCTTTTTTCTGCAGAACACAAAAGAATATATTTTGCACAAACACCATTGGACCCCATTGAGTTCTATTGTATAGACATGAAACCAGAGACATTTCTTAAAATATCTTCTTTTGAGTTCCACAGTAAATGATGACAAAAATATTTGGGTGAACTATCCCTTTAAGAGTGCTGATGTCATACTGGAACAGATTCTGAATCCATGGACTCCAGCACATCTGCCAGTATGATATTGCTTTTATCATCAGCGTACTGACCTGTCTCTGTGTGGCAGAACTCAGGGGAAAACGAGATGTCATCCACAGCAACGTAGCCACCGCGAGCACTGTTGAAGGCCACCTCAAAAACCACCTAATAAATCAAATACAACAATCACAAAATGTTTGATTTCACTTTCATTACTTCTGCTACATTGCAGAAGGCTGTAATTCAGAGTAATACGCGCACTACAAGTTTGTGTGTGTGGTGTTATAATTCTGTAAGGAGCACTTGAGACAGAGAAGATCTCCAGACTCGCTCACGCACTCATTATTTACACTGTCTCCCAGAACTGGCGGCTCACACTCAAACACGGCCGCCGCAGCACTTCGTGCTTATATTAGTCCTACAGATGAAAAACAAACACTTTTTTTCTCCTCGGAAAAGAGATTATGTTATGCCGAGCTGAAATAGACAACACTGTGGACTACATTTGGAAATCTCAGTTATGAAGTTTATATGAACGTGCCAAGCTTATTCAGGACTTCGTAGTAATATTTATACTGCAATTCGTTACAACTGATTCTCATAGAAATTCTGCTACATGGTTTTACTTTAGAATTTTGTTTCATTAGACTTTATCAGTAATATATTATAATCATTTTTCTTACTAAATCACTAACGATATGCTGAAAATTATATGTTTATTACTGGGATAAATGTAAGTGATTGTAAATAATAAATGTATATTAAATATGCATGTTAATTGTATAATCATATTACCCGTTTATCAACTGGAGTTGTAAATATATTTATGATGTAAAGAACTGCAATCATTTGCATTTGTTGGACTTCAACTTGCCATCTTTCAAATGTATAAACATGTAACTAAAGAGGCTTCTTTATACAGTAGGCAGTACGTCAGGTTTCAGTTCTAGTGGGTGACTCTAAAGTCAGAAAGTATATTTAAAATGGGCTTAAATATATCATGGGTCATTAAAACTTGAATGATATACAAACTGAACATACCACCTGTTCTAAACAGAGCATTACTTTTAGACAGCAACATGTAAATGTCTGTCTTATGTGATGGCAAATAAAACAACCAAAAATGTGATAAACATCTTATTTAAAAATAGGGCTGTCAAACGATTCATCGCGATTAATCGCATCCAGAATAAAAGTTTGTGTTTAATTTTAAAATTAACTAGTTAATTTTGTATTTATAAACACACATACACAGTACATGTATACATACTGTATTTAGGAAATATTGTCATGTATTTATTTATATATCATTTAAATGATATATAAATGTTTATTGATTTTAATATTTTTCTTCAATTTATGCAAGTATGCTTTTATGAATACAAAATTAATATGCACAGTACACAGACATTTATGTGAGCAAACTTTTATTCTGGATGCGAATAATCGCGTTTAATCATTTCACAGCCCTATTTAAAAATCAATATAGATTATTTTACAGAAAAATGAATGAATACAAGCTGTTTTAAATCAATTTACTTGATGCATTTGACTTTATTTCCATGTATTTTTTGTATTCTAGATTTTTGTCATTATTCTTTAATTTACTATTGCTGTTACTTATTTTGCAGTATAGTTAGTATACTGTATAGTAGTCTGAAATGTTAAATAAGGGGTTTAAGGGGTTAATGTTGTTTTATACCCTCTGCTTTTTTAATATCCCCATCTGATCAAAACAAAGGCAAGACATTATGCCTTACTACATCACTTCACAACAACATTAATGTAATCTAAAGATAGATAAATAAATACCTATCAAACAGATATTATGTAACGGCCCAGGCTGTGAGCGTCTGTTCTCTCTTACTAAGTCTGGGTTTCCATGTGTTTCAGTCCTGAGGTGTTATTTACTGAGTCCTGCATTCCAGCACATACTAAGGCAAAATTTACTTATTGTATTGTAGAATTTAGATGAAAAATCAAGTGGCAACAATTGGTCAACATGTTTCATCTTCTGAAACCACAAAGGTTGAATTTAATGATATTATCCATCACATCATGGAATGCTTCAGTGCAATAATACTTGTACATATGATCTGAACAGTAGCATAACCAAACTGCACAGTGGAGTTTTGAAACTAGGTTTAATGTACCGTATTCTCACTTTGGATAAAGCATCTGTCAAATGTGTAAATATAATGTAAATGTTGGGAGGACATATAGAACATCACTGACCTCCAAGGGATGAGGTGCCTTGATATCCACTTGCACTAACTTCCACCTTGGTGTTGCGTACACATCCGGCCTCCAGATCTCCTCATAGTGTCCCAGCTGGTCTTTAGTGAAGACGGAGAAGAAATTGCCAATAGCTTGATCCCTTTGATAGTAAAATGACAAGCATCCCATCATTGGAGTTGTTGTCATTGGCGACACCAGCTTGGCCACCTCTTGGAACCTTTTAGCGTAAACCGAGTCCACATACATGTAATGACCTAGTTCAGAGTGGAAAAATGAAAACAAAGGATAAATTCACAAAACACAGAGCAGGAGAGCAGACATGTTTCACTGGGAGAAACTTGTTGGTCTATTTGGAACGCTTGGGTCACAATGAGTCATTCCAGATGCTGGGTTATTGTACAGTATGAAGTTGGTTGATAATCTGAGTGTATTACCTCTTTCATTGTTCATGGTGTGATCATCAGGAAGGTTTGACTGAGGGTCCCGCGCTAAGCTTCCCCCTACGTACCAGTTCACATTGGGATTCCACTGATTACTGTAGCCACACAAGTGATGTTCCTCAAAGTTACATTCTGTAACACAATGGACAACGTTAAACATTCTCACCATCCATTTTCTATAAAACTTTTCCTATGCAGGGTCACAGCATCTCAGCATATCTCAAGTTGACTGTTATTATATGAAAAAATAATTGGATAAAAGCGTCTGCCAAATGAATAAATGTATACTACTTTCAAATAAAATGCATAATGAATTAATATAGTTTTTGGAGGACAGTATGGCATTAGCATGACATGTCAAAGTACAGATTTGTTGGTGTAGCAAAGCTACATAGTATCTATAATACTCAATATACTGTTTATGCATATACTGTATGTAGATGGATTTATGTAAGATTTTAAGTATTACATTACAGGACTTACCTACACAGTATCCAGGAATGATGTGAATTTCAAAAATAGCAACGCTGTTTCCCATTCCTCTGCTGGGCTTGCCCTCAAATAATAGCTGAATATGAAAAATAAATGAAAGCAATTAATGTGAAATGGTGTAAAAGGCTGTCCTGAACCATTGTTTTGACTCTATATCGCCATCTCTGTTATGAAACAAAATGACAGGTTCTTACGCACTTATTTTTGGTTAAAGTCAAATTACTCCAAGCTAACATTCCAAAAAAGAAATCTGATCCTGGCAGCTCAAATTATAAATCATTATTATAAGCATACCGCTATGAATCAGGGAAAGGTAAGAAGTCAGTTTTTAACATTTTTAATTTTAATTTATTTCTTATCATTTAAGAAAAGAAGTAGACTTATTTATTAGGTGTACTAAAGCAAAGTTTATATACTTTATGTAGTAAATAGTAGTACTTGTAAGTGTACTATTTCAATACTACTTGGGACTAAATTGACACTTTTTAGCTTATAAAAGTGTACTTTTAAGCATGGTTTAGGTGTAACAGTGTAACTACATTTTTTCTGAGAAGCACAGGAAGTAGACTGAAAGTATACATTTCTTATTTTGTTTAATAGGAGCAATGTGGAGATTTTAGCAGCATCTAGTGGTGAGGCTGCGGATTGCAACCAATGGCTTACTCCACCCCCTCCTTTTCAAAGTACTATGGCAACTGACACAGGACAAGTCATAAAAACATGACGCTTCATTATGTAAGGTCTTTATACATCTCTGAAGACAGAGTTATGTATATTATATTGCATTTCTATCAATAGATCCTCCAAAACAAATCACACTGGATCTTTAAAAGAAGTATACCAATAGCCTACTTGACCAATAGCCCGTTTAAACTAAAAACATGGAAGTCATTATGAAAGGATACAAGCATTTCAGAAGCTAGCAGTCTTTTGAACTATACATCAATATACAAAGTCCATTGCATTTTTCCAGTATTACACGCATTCTAACTATAAATAGTAAATTGACTATTTATCAATTGAAATTTAAGAACAATGCACTTACAGCACAATAGCAATTTAATGTGTTTTGTACTTTAATGTACGTCTTTATTGTGTTTTTTATTTTATTATTATTGTACGTAGCGACACTGTAGCACTTTGCTCAAGACAAATTTCCCTTCGGGGACAAATAAAGTTTACCCTTACCCTTAAATAAATATTGTATTAGAATATTAACATTAAACACCGAAAATAAAACCCCAATGGATCCATTTTTTCATACTGCTTTTAAGAAAACTAAATGCTTTGTTTACATTGGACAATATATACACCTACCCAATGTTCTCAAATGTAATTTCCAGAAACGCATAATTAGTGTTGTAACCTACAGTAGTTCAAGTGGCTTATCCGATCAGAGCAGAGGCGTATGTATTCACTGTAGTATTAACAAAGGCTTCTTTTCTTCCTTCAGCTCCACTCAAACCCTTTTTTATGAATACAGTACTCTGGTAATAGTGGGACTACATTACATACACAAACCCTTTGTTTTGTTATTTTTCTTTCAAATGCTCTGAAAGGAACCATAACATTTCAGGCTGATACCTGGTAAGCCCCAGTCATATTGCGAAGATCCACGCTGGCAATAAGCCAACTGTCTGAAGGTTTTTTGGTCGTCCACAGCATGTAGTCGAAGTTCTCGCCCTCGGGTCGCAAGTGGAGCTCAAGGAACCCCGAGCCGGTGATCTGATAGACTATCCGCACACAGCTCCACTCATGAAGATCCAGCTCTGGACTGATCAGGACATACTTTTCTTTCTCGCCAACAGAAGAGTCTGCTGTGATGAAGCGACCTACAAGATGAATGATATACATTTTTTGAAATAGGCCTACACATTAGGTTGAAGAACGGATTGAAAATGTGTTTGTGATTGTTTGAAACACTGTCTCCATTATTTTTTTCATTGGAAGCTTGACAGGTATAACAATGGAGTCAGGGTTTCTAAAGACAACTCATGATCCATATAAACACAGATTTCAACAGTAATGAGCAGATATATCAACCGATAAAGTAAATGAAATGAACGGGTGGTCTCTGCCGCACCACATTTAGCCAAAAAACAGGTGCGGTTCACAGAAATGTAATGTACACAATAACAAGGACGATGAATCATTGGAGACCCTGAGATTCATTTAACTTTTTCAACTTAAACAGACCACGAACCAGGTCTAGACCAGAAATGATTGTTCATAAAGACTGAAAATTCTAAATGAATATTCGTGAAATTGAATTACCAAAGGACTCCTTGTGAAATCATGAATCGTTGCTGGAAAGACGTTTTAGAAACTAAACCTCTTAAAGCTGGCAACATTTGAAGTTAGATAAAAAGTTTGAGAATAAAAAACAGAGTAATCAAGAGATGTTAAGAATCTATCCGCTTGTTTAACATTGTGTGCATCAAACTTCATTTTGATGTAAGAGTGTTTGGCCTCTGCTGACTCAAGTGATCTTTTCTCAGACCTCCGGATGTTCTTAGCCAGGGCTCATAACAGCTTATGGCCTACAGTATGTTTCCGATGGTGAAGTCACGCGTTTGTAAGGTCCATCGATATTCATCCTCATTTTAAAAAATTGTTGATCATTCTTTTTGAAATAATAAAATCTAAAGTAAAATGTGGTTTGGACATACATTTGACATGGGTGTATCACACTGTATAACAGACTGTGCTGTGTATAGTCACAGACCATGGTCAAGGTCAAAGGTCACCACACAGTTTACACTATCTTAAAGACTAGCACAGAGATGGCAAACATCACAAAAAGTATGACTTTGTATAAACGTGTTATATACATCATGGGTTCCCCTGCTGAGACTGATTCCTTGCAAGGGTTCCACTTACTTGAACAGTTTTAGGCACTATTTCCTTTCCATTGATGCCTTGCTTACTGGGGGTTTGTGAAACTGCTTCAGAACAATGTATTGTGAAAGTGCTGTACAAATCAATGACATGAAATTAAATTAACTAAAAGGAAAAAGAATGATGTCATTGACCACCAACAGACACAAACAAATATTTGCTGTTTTGTTTCTTTTGTTCTCGTAAACTACTCATTTATTTCAAGTAAAAAATATAACTGAAAGGCAGAGCTTAAATTCATACAGATGGCATATTGTATTTACATTTATGCATTTGGCAGACACCTTTATTCAAGGTATACATTATGTGTGTTGTATGTCTCAATGTGTCATCTCTGCACATTTAAGCCCCTGCAGCATCTGTTATTTCACATAGCAGAAGATCATGACTGGTTTGAAGTATTCCCATCACTTTTGTGTCTCTATAGTAAAGGTTGGACATTAAGCTAAGCTCTGTGAATGATGGCTGTGCATCTCCAAATGTTTAAAATTATTTACACAGCTGTCTGAAAATGCAACTTGAAAAGGTTACCAGATCCACTATTGAGGTCTACAGGGTCCTTCTCGGTCTCGTTCTGAAAACGTTCACCCATATTTCCAATGTTCTGTATTCTGTGCTTAACAGAATACTTCATTTTAAGCATCTGTCACATAAACAATTAGATATTTTCTCATAAAATAGCAATAATTACTATGGCAAAAGGATAAAATCAACCTGAAATTCTGAATCAATCATTAAAATAAATTAGGAAAGTGCTTGATTTTCCTAAACTAGAAAGTCTGTTGTGTTTCCACTACAAAGTCAGTGTTGTCCAGGAAACCAAACAGAGACACACATTGGTAGCCCGGTCTTGTTTTATAGTTCTATTTATTGACCTGTGGGGAGAAACTCGGTACACACGATCCACATGCACAGACATACAAGACCATACTTCCTTCAATACACCTCAGTTCACAGACAGTCACAAGCATATCCTCTGTTATGCACACAACAGCTGAGGCCACCCAGTAGTTCTCAGCTAAAGCAATGATAACAATATCTATTTTTAGTGCACAATTCAGTTATGATAAATGCTTGTTCTTTTGAATTCAACATTAAAGGGAATTCATAAGACAACGAGGACGTCCAATGTGCAAGACACAAACCAATAAAACGATCTATGGCAACTCTTAGCAGCTGTTTTGTGTCAGAACGAGACCATCAGAGATCAGATAGCTGTGTCATACACAGCACACAAAGAAGTGCAGATGTGCAACTAGTATAAACACAGGAAAAAAGGACAACCTTTTCTATGTCTGCCTAACAAAGATATTAATACATTGCAATGTTTTCATAATGTTTTAACATGTTTCATGTTTTAAATGGCATTTTTTTTATGCTGGTAAAATTGTGAAAAGGTATTGCATTATGCATTGCAATGCATTATTCATAATGCATTACATAGGCTTCATTGAAAGTGTTATGCAACTCTTTAAAAACTAGTTGTCTCCCTGCCAAAATAAAACAGCAAAGATTCCAGTGGGCAGCCTATTCGAATTCATGCAACTTGTTGCAATGAACGAATTCTGCACTCGCAACAAAGCAAGTTTTTTGGCGAAAGGGGGTTCTCATACCTTCCTCGTTTATGGTCCAGGCAGCATGAGAGGGATCGGACCTGTAGCCGCAGCTGTCCGACTCGAAACTGCAGGAGCCGGGCAGGAGCTGCGACTCGGTGCTCACTACCGCTGCGACTGCTGACGGATGACAATACACAAACAATAAACACATGTATAAAATAAATAATTATTAAAAAAAAACACTCGTGAACACTTTAAAGTAGACGCGAACATGCAAACTGCTCCATTCGGTAGCAACAACAAAAATGCACGTGAATAAATGCAACTTTAAATGCATGAGCAAATATTTCTCTATCAAGCCAGTGCTTATTTATAAATGTCGTTAAGGGTTCAAACGTGTTCAAACTTACCTAGGAGTACTGAGAGGTGAAGCAGACTCATGGCAGAGGTTGCGGAGGGATGCTGAATGGAAGAGTGGCGGTTCGCTAACGCAGTTTACGTACGACAGCGCGCTGTTGTATAAACTCTCCATGCCGCTTTGACTTTGGCAGCGTTGAACAGACAGTGGGAGGAGGGAGAGGTTGCTGAGGTCTCTTTTTTGAGAGCAGGCTAGAATTAATACTCTTAGGTAAGGAGTTTTCCCTCCGTGAAGACGCAATATGCCATTTTTTTGTATTCGTCGCAGACAGACGGATAATCACTGAAATAACGTTACTCCCTTAGGTGAGGAGGTCATTGAGAAATATTTAACAATTGAAATGAAATGTATTTGTAGACAGAGCAGACAATGCTCACACAATTTAAAAAACAATACTTTATTATTTATTTATTAATGAATTTCCTTATTAACTGTTGCCAGTAATTGTATAATTAATATTTGTAGGCTACATTCCACGTCTGCTGAATTCCAACCAAAGCAAGTGACGTAACATTATAAGTAAAGAATGAGAGCATGCCAATGCACGTACTCTTATGCAAAAACATTACTATTGGGTTGTTTAAAAATTAATATTAACTACTGTAGATTTCTGTGCAGTATTCGAGGTCTGCAAACATTGAAAGCAGTATTGACATAAATGCAAATAACAATATTCTATTTGGAATTTGGAAGAAATATTGTCACAAACTGAAACGAATAAAAAAAGACAATTTTGCCTACCTGAACACTAAAAAAATAAACAAAAAGTGATTTGCCAGAATTGCCAAGTATACTCTTTTTTGTTTTATGCACATTTTATGCATTTTATGCTGTGATCCAACTTGTTTTTTCTCATACGGTATGTTTCAAAATTACCCTGAAGATCCATTCTGTCATCCTGCTCATTTCCCCAGACTAAGTAACAATTAGGATGAGGTCACAGAACAAGACTTTTATTGGTGTAAGCTAAACTAAACCAACCTGTACACCGGCACAGTCAAGACGATCCATCGGGGCAGAGTCAAACCCTAAGTGCTTTCATGAAGAGCTCTAGTGGAAGTAAAAAGCAACAAAGGGTCATTTTGTTTAAAAAATGTACACTAGACACTGATAAAACGGGATATTCTGACCGGAACATTTTCATCCCTGTAATCTACCCAATAAAAGTACAACAGATAAAAACAGAGACCCAGCTGCCGGCTTTAAACAAAGCTGTTGTTTCAGAGGCAGTTGCTTCATTTGTAACCCCAAATCCACTACATATGCACAAAGATTGTGGTAATTCTGGGCCATAACTCATCGGGTTGCCTAGTGTGGGAGCTTTATTCTTAGGGCAGAGGTTTTGTACTGCTAATAACAGTCTTGAAAACATTCCATGGGAAGAGAAAGCGCAATAGCTTACAAATCGTGGAAAATTTGTTCCTCAGTCACACGTACACTTGATTGTATTAATGGAGACACAGATTTGTGTTGTTTGATGACTAAATCTGATTTTACAATATTTGAGTGTGTGCTCAAATATTGTTTCTATTGCATCTTGTTTCTGAGGTAAAAAATCTGGCACTTGCTGTAAAAATGATGACCAAGGCGGAATTGTTTGTGTTTAGTTTGTAAATATTAGTGTAAGTCACAGTTAGGACTGATGGTCTTAATAAACACGAGACATATGTGAACTTTTGTATTTAGAATGTGTTGACACATGTATTTAAGATTTTAGTTTCACGCTCACACTGTTTGGAGAAGTGACCATAAAGATGTACAAATTAAGATCATTCGATAGTTGTTCAGCTGAAAAGAATTATTGCACCTGCGTGAATCTTGTTGAAATACTGACATGGTTACGATAGATTACTGTGCACAGACTACACTGAGAGGCAAAGGAAACTCATTTTTTAGATTGCACTCAGATTAAGGAGAAAGTGTAATTTCTCTACCTTTACTTCTCTCTACTTGATCCCTGCCACGCAGAGAGTGAGCTTGGCCCGTGTTCTCTAAATTTCCCCTCTTTCAGGAAGCCCTCTCTCAGGCAGCCCTGTGTGAATTTCTTGGGTTTTTACTAACCATGTGTTTAGCTTGGAATATTGAACTTTTCCACACACATCCCAGAAAACAGGAATGATGGGATTGGCGAAGGATGAATTCTGTAACAGCCATAAAAACATACCAAGCCTGGTTTCAAAAACACTACTAAACAGGATATGAATTCAAAGAAGGTTCAAATATTTGTTAATATTAGTAAATGCATTAGCTAACACGACCAATGAGCAATAAAGTTTTTTAGAATTGATTCATCTTTGTTGATGTTAGTTAATGCCAATGTGATTATTCATGTTAGTTCACAGTGCATAATCTAATGTTATAATACCACGGGGCTGTTGAATGCTTCAATCTGATTGGTTGACAAACGTACTATGGGTATGCATTAACTTTCAGTATACACACCTATGAAGGTGTTCCAGGTATGCCGCATTACAGTTCCATATCATTTCGCCAAGTTTAAACAACAGAAAGGTTATAGTGTAGCCTACACCGCACACAGCACCCTGCTCTTGATCTGACGTTTATAATGTCAAACTTTACTGTTAATGGAAATGTGTGCGGTTTCGTTTCAATAAACAAAGCATTTCAAAAACAAGAAAAACATATACTGAAATCGAGTGAATAAAGTAACTAAATAGAAAAACAAAATGCATTATCACTGATAGCCCACTGTTTCGTTTTCCTCTTCATGCTGCTTATAACTGATAACACATATATTTTGACAGACTACTCTTTCAAAAGCTTGCGTGATTTTTTTTACAGCTGGAGATAGAAACAATACGAGGAATAAATTTATTATCACTGGCTTTTCTGTCATATTACTGCAAACACGCAGGTGTGCATGCGATCTCTCGCTCACACACACACACCACGTGGCTCAAGCTTCCGAGTCCGTTCGCTCTAACGGAAATGAGATGGGCAAGAAAGTAGTCCTAGTCCTACCATCAACAGCATTTTAAAGACGATAACATGACATACATTGAAATGAAACATTTAAACAATGTCCTGTGGTGTGGTAACCGTGGTATAAGCGGGATAAATGACTCCGGTCCATTCAATTATTCGAACGTTAATGGGTGTGCATTAACGTTCGAATAATTGAACGGCCCGGAGTCAATTATTCCTTACTTAACAGTTACCTTCAGTATGCGCGTCCACGACTTCACGTTCTACGTAATTACGTTGGAAAGGACACGCGTGACGTAATCAGAAGTTCCGACCCAGTGTGTGGAGAAAGCAGACCGTTCAAAAGTTCCTGGATGTTAAATGACACGTTATGTCTTTGTGCAAGATTATTGTTTAAAGTGGTCTGTTCGTGTGCATATCAGGGATGTTTAAATCTTTTGAAATCTTCATCACGCGTAACCTTTCCAACGTGATTGCATAATACAAATGTTGTGGACATGCATCGCGGAGGCAGTGCAAGCCGTGTATTTATGTTTAAAAAGTATACCATTTTTTTGTTTTCTTGGAAAATGACTAATCGTTTTGCTAGACAACACCCTTATTCAACGGCTAGAGCCTTTTGAAGCTGCGATGAAAATATTTGGACCTTAACCAACAGTCCCACGTTTAGTTTAAGTCCATTATATTGAGAAGTCTTTGGAAAGCTTTCCTCATGAGCCTCAGTTTGTTTTCGACAGAAGAAATAAACACACAGACGGCTTGTTTGACATGTGGGTGAGTGAATTATTATGACATTTTAATTTTAAAGTGAACTACTCCTTTAACATTTAGGGAAAATAAATACTATGGAAATCAATGGGGGGGGGGGGTGAGATGTGTCTGGTTACTGACATTCTTCCAAATATCTTCCTTTGTGTTCAGTAGAACAAAGAAATTTTAAATGTAAATGATGACAGAATTTTTATTTTTGGGTGAACTATACCTTTAACTAATGCTTAATGCATTATGTTAACAACTGCTGTTACAGAAAAAAGCTTGTTTGAAAATGTTTGAAACTAGGCTATATGATCTTACAGTGGCAGTTTCTGGAATTGCACCCCTTAACTGTCACTTGGGCGAAAGCAGAAAAACGGATTAAAACATACAAATAATTTGACATGCTAAAATGTCAAATAGTTACAAATAGCCTCACTTAGTTTTCAGATTTTCCCCATATTGTTTTGAGTCACCACTCTTAAATCATAATTCATTACAAGTTATCCTCATGTTTCTATTAATAGAAAAGAGCATTAATGTAGCTTGATCTATTAGTAAATCATTTTAGAATTAAACAGATGCCTGTCTTCATAATTGTGTTTCCACCTGCAGGTCTTCACAGCAGTTAGAGGCATGTGGTTAAGACGTTCTGTCCAGTACTGACAAGGTCCTGTTGACATTCTTTATCTACTCCATTTTCACAGTTGGACCATCAACTGTCAACAATCCATAGACACAAAGGCATACAAGAATTGTTTTTCTTTACAGATTGCCTGAGATTTCTGCTTAGATTCTGCAGATGGAATCCGTGTTATACAAAATAATAGATAAAACCTTCAAGGACACATCATAGCTTACACCACCACATAATGATCACGCTATGATGTTCATCTTGCGCTTTCCTGTTTGTCAAGTGTGGTGAAGCTTCTCACTGGAAGAGCAGAATAGTTGCACAATAGTTTGATACCTTGTTCCAGTATTAAACAGACCTTAGACCTTAGTTCAGTGGGTATATTTGATGGAGCTGCTGAGCTTACATAGTAACCATAGTAACATCCTTTTCCAAAATATGACATCATTTGACACATATTCTTCCAGTGGCCTTTTCAAATTGTTAAAATGTGTGAGACAGATGTTGACACATTATGTCTGCTTGCTGATTATATTCTGCTTGTGTCGTGCCTAACACAAACCAAATGTGCATGTTTGCCATTATCAAAATGTTATCTTATTAAGTGTTTGTAGTTCATTTGGACTAAATTATTGTGCACCAGAAACACAACATTTGCATATCTTGAGGTGAAGTCAGATTAACTTTTTGAGCTTTGTGATTGTAACGAGGAAGGCGAGACGAGAGCCGTGAGGGAACGGTGCGAGGCCGGTGACGCGAGTGATAATGAGTGTCAGCTGCGCGTTGCACCGGTCTCGCATCTCTCATGGAGGAGCTACGGAAGCATAAGAAGAGGAGCGACAGGAAGGTACGACGAGAGAGGACCAGGCCTGGACATTGTGTTAAGTTTTATTTATGTTTGTGTGGCAATTGACCGTGAGGTAGCTGTCGGCCCTTTACTTTCATTTGTTGTTGGTTTATTTTATTAAAAGTTTATTTAATGTTCGCCGGTTCCCGCCTCCTTCCTTCCTTACTTTGGAAGTATTACAGTGATGTATTCACGAAAAAACTTGAGCACGTAGAGTTACCAACTCTTGTACACTCAATCCATATGATCTCAATCAACACGTCTCCAGCAGGTCAGAGGCGTTTTTACATGTTGTGATTCATTCAACTGGGTTGACCACAAAATCGATGGTTGTGAAGTAATGTCTCGGATGATTAATGCAACCACAGCAAGAAAATTATATAAGATATACAGTGAAAATTATTTTGTTCTGTCATTCCTCACCATTTTCTAACTTTTAGACGTTCCATTTTCACCCATTTATGTCTTTGTGTTCAACAGAACAAAGACATTTTTACAGTTTTGGAACCACTTTTGGTTGAGTAATTCATGACATAATTTTCATTAGTGAACTTTCCCTTTAAATCTATAACTAATTTTGAGCAATTAGGTTTAAAATACACTAACCATAGTAAACAGTAGTATTTCAGTATTTCATTTCTCTTTGCAAAGAGTCCAGAGTGAGGCAAACTTCTTTTTGTTTTATTGCTTAGAGCTGTCTTTCAACGCCAACCCTCAGGTGATATGACATAAACTAGAGACGCTGATTTATACAGGAGGACTGTATACTTCATTAAGTTATGCAGCTTGAAACAGTTATAGCACATGATGCTTCCAAAACGCCAGACACACTTGCCTGTATGTGGGTCACTCACAGGGAGTCAGGATACTGTGGTTGTCTCCACTGTAATATTGTGTCTTTCTCTTAAAAAAGACGTACCAGTGAAATGCAGTGGAAAATGATGTCATGGCTCCCGATGAGTTGCCGCACAACAAATCGGCCATAGCAACAAAAGACCTGTACAGAAAAAAGACACAAAGCCAAAGGAAATGTGCAGTAGATGTCTTGCATTTGTCTGGAATGAGAACAAGATCCAATTTTATCGTAAATTATTAATGTTTAGACATTACATTGCAGCCTTGTGCAGCTTAATTTGAATCATTTGTCAAATTAGTTTTGCAGGAAACATTGTTTTGTACATTAAGCATCTATAATTAAAAAAGCATGTTACCTGAAAAAGAATATTTCTTTTTATGTGAAAAAGGGTTGCAAAAATAGGTTTTTAGGTCAGTGCTGAATGTCAGTGGCCCCAAATGCCCTAGTTCACATTCAGCCTTGTTTCCGCCCCATCACGAATGATCTGTCTGGTCTGTCAACAAAGAAGGATGAGCGGCCAGGTTTCAGTAGACAGGATTTTCACTGTATGAAGAGTAACTCCATAAACATTTATATAACAAAAAAACACTGACAGCTTCTATAATCTATGAATGCTTGTTTTTGTGAATAGCCTACAAATGAACACAGGAAATTCCCAGTCCAGTTCTCCACATCTCAACTTCCTGTTCAAAATGAGAAGAAGCTCTGGGAGAAACTGTTTGGAGCGGATACTGTCCCTTGGGGCTTCAAGGTAAGCTCCACATTTAGGGCACTATACTATTACAAGAACGAAAAAAAAAATTTGCCCATAGGAGATGATCCAATAGAGTAAAATCTAATAAAAGATAAAAGCAAATGCTTCCAGATGAAGTTGTCCTTTGATTGAGATGATTCACTACTGCTGAGGTGATGCCAGATTTTTCCAATTTCCAAATGAAAATTAGTCTTAAAGGGATATTTCACCCAAAAATGTAATTTCTTTCATCATTTACTCACCCTCATATATTCCTGACTTTCCTCTGTAGAACACAAAATATATTTTCAAGACTGTGTGGGATACAAAACTACAGAAGAAGACATTTCTCAAAAGATCTTCCTTAAGAGTCATATACAGGTTTTGAATGACATGAAGGTGAATAAATGATGACATTTTGTTATTTCAGGGTGAACTATCCCTTTAACTAAAAAATCTTTTATTGAGCTCTTAAAGTGTGTAATAATGTTCTTTGTCAGGAAATAACTCCTTCAAATGCTGATGACCTAAAAACAGGACAAAAAGAAATGTGTCAGCCAAACTGAGTGCAGGATCTTAGTAACCTCCTGTGACTTATGAAATAAGTAAAACATGTTCATAAAAAACCTTCTGCCTTTAAATATATACGAGATGATAAATGTCCAACTTTTCTCTAACATCAGGAAGTTTTCACTTTTTCCAAGTCAAGAAAAAATATATAACTAAACACTAAAATATGAGGGATTTAACAAAATACATGTATGTTACAATTTAAGGTTCTTTTGTTTATAAAATGAATAATATATGTAGCCTATTCAGAGGTATTTATAATTCAAATCACATTATCTTTTTTATTGTTATATTAATTATTTTTATAACATTTGATGGCTTTGAGACTTGTGTTCCAGATTACCATCTCAACACACCAGACCCAAAAAACTCATGCCTCCCTCTACTGGCAGTAAATGTAAAAACAATCAGGATCCAACATCACGCCATATGTCCACCTCTCAATGACACAAGTATGTTGGGATAATTTAAACTGAAGGATATTGGGGATATTGACCACTTAAGATTTCATTGTGTGGTGCTGATTCTGCTGAAAAAAAATGTAAATGGAAGAATCTAATAGTTTTAAAAACACAAAAGAGTGCATTATGTTTTACAATTCTGTTTTAATGCAACAAAAATATTATTGTTTAGTATTTATGAAGAAATTATTATTAATGATTATTTAAAACAGCAAAAAATGAAGCTTTGAAAGCAACTCAAATGGTCTCCTTTTAAATGGATAGTTCACCTAAAAATGAAACTTCTGTCACGAATTACTCACCTTAAGTTGTTCCAAACCTATAGAAATGTCTTTGTCCTGTTGAACACAGAAAAAAATATTTGTACAAATGTTGGCAACTGACATTTCTGGGACATCGCTGACAAGGGTGTTTTCCTAAATTTTTCCTAAATATTTTATTTTGTGTTCAACAGAATAAACAGTAATTCTTTCTACTGTTGTAGTCAGTGTTGGGTGTAACTAGTTACTAAGTAATTAGTTACTGTAATTTAATTACTTTCCCATTGAAAAAGTAAAGTAAGGGATTACTCTTATTTTTCTGTAATTTAATTACAGTTACTTCTGATGTAATTCAACTAAATACTTTGTGTAATATGTGTGTTTGAAGAGGAATTGACATCAAAATTCAAAGTCTAACTTTAAAATCCGTGCTTTAATGTATAATTCTCACATTTGTAATTAATAATAATACTTTATGTAGTTTTATATGATTTATTTGAATGAATGAAAAGAGCCGTTTCATGTCTATCCTTGAATCACTTAACTCATCAAGGTTGATGTAGGATATAGAAAGTAATTAGTAATAAGTAATTAAATACTTTTTGAAGAGAGTAACTTGTACAGTAATCTAATTACATTATCGAATGCGTAATTAGTAACTAGTAATTAATTACTTTTTCAGAGTAACTTACCCAACACTGGTTGTAGTCAATGGTGCCCCAGAAATCTCTATCCCTTTAACAAGATGTGATGAGAACAAATTCACATCTGTGTTTATGTGCTTATGTAAAATATGTTTCTTGCCATAGACACACAAAACACAAGCACCTTCTACCCTTGATTCTCCTTACTCTTGTTTTCTGTGACATGCATCTTTTCTTGTCATTCCTGTAAAACATGCCATGTTTCATCTTTTCAAAACATGACACATTTCAAAGAGAGAAGCGAGATACTACGATTTTGGGGCAGATTCGAGATGTAACAATACACTTACCCTCTTTTCCCCTGACTTTTCACTACCCACAAACAGAATATATGTCATTCTTTTCATATATTTTTCATTCTTCCTTCATTTTTTTTAAATTTTTCAATGCTCCAATCAGTTCCCGCAGGACGAAAATAAGCCCCGCCCTACATTGTCCTTATTAGAGAAGCAGTTTCACCGTAGACTATGGACGTACTGTCCGTGACGTCACCCGTAGGTTTGTGAACAGGAAAAATGAAACCTAAAGTAGGCGGAGCCGGTCGTCGCCATCTTGGCATCGCGCGTCACTCCCGGATAATCGTAAATGGGCAAAGAGGCGGGACGTGGTTGGAGCTGAGGCGCCCGATTGGCTGAAACCACTTGTCACTCAAGTGGCCACGCAACTATTTTGCAGAATTTTAAGGCTTAATATAAGTTAAACGGGTGAGTTATACAAAAATCACCCTACTCACAGTTGTCATGAAGGGTAAAATTACCTATATAGACCAAAATATTTTTTTGTACCAGGCTGTAAACATGTTTTTTTGTGCTGTAAAGTTGGCCATTTTAACATCGGGCTCAAGAGATTCTGCTGTTTTGGAGCCAGTCTCTAGCGGCCAGTCGATGAATTGCAGTTTTAGTCACTTCCGTGTTGGTTTCACGAGAGAGACCGGAAGATTGCCCCTTGAGTTTCACGCAGATATACATCGGCACAACAACTTCCCTTTCATGCCGGTTTTAACAAAAAATAGAAAGAAAAAAATCAGCTTTAACATCGCAACAATGCGTCAGACGACGCTGTACGGTTACCGCGCAACAGGCGCCAGTGAAGATCCCGGATAAGGTGGAGTCACCCGGGCTGACGTCACTCGCGCTCTGAAAATGGCCGAGTCGGAAGAGGAGGTGGATGTGTTGGTCCAGAGAGTTGTGAAAGACATCAATAACGCCTTCAAAAGGAACCCCAACATGTACGTATGCGACCTCTCGTAACTGTCTGTCACAACGCCGTCTAGTCACGCGTTTCAGCGATGTACATAATTGCATTCGAAGGACTGGATAATAAAACCCGCTTAACTCGCGCAGGCGGCGCTTGACTGACTGACTGACTGACTGACTGACTGACTGACTGGCTAACTGGCTAAACTTTATTTAAGCTAACCATCACTAACCCACTGTCCTACAGTTTAGCAGCATCGCTTTTATGTCAAATATGGCCCTGGGCTCTTTAACTGTTTTGTGCTGCCTGTTAAAGTTGAGGCTGTTTTCTGCTCGTTTCCAGCGCTCTTAAGTTTACCGGAGTGGGAAAGTAACGTTATACGATTATTAGCTTGTAGAGTTACTGTAAATTATTATAAATCGCCGGACAGTAACGTAAGAGCGTATTATGTACCAGTCGCACACATTCATTTAATCACAACTCTATGCCAATGTTCGTTTTAACTTGTTTTTTGCTGCAAGCATAACGGTGAAAGGTTCAGGTATTGCAGGTCTGGCTCTAAATGTATCACTGCAATGGGTGGTTTACTTCACAAATGGAAATGATTGAAGAGGATTTTTAAAAGGTCGGTGACCTACAGTGACAATGCATGAATTTACTGTCCGTGAAGGTCAGTGCCCTGTCCCAAAGGTATCATCTGACCATTCGCTTATGACAGTGTTGTGTTTTTGCCAAAAAGGTACCAGCACGTCTATAATGCGATATTTGAGATGTTTTGATCATTAAATGTTGCTGTTTATTCAACAGTACACAATGTCAATGCCTTTATGACTTCCCTTATTTTCTGTACTTTTGCAATGTTTTGGCAGTGATGAGATCGGACTCGTTCCCTGCCCGGAGGCCAGATACAACAGAAGCCCCATCGTCCTGGTGGCGAATAAGCTGGGAGTGGAGAGCTGGTGTGTCAAGTTTCTCTTGCCCTATGTGCATAATAAACTCCTGCTCTACCGGCAGAGGAAGCAATGGTTAGACCGGGAAGGTAGGACAATATTTTATTGGGTTATCTCTTTAAGGCAGCTCACATTGTTAGTCTGTATTGAAAGATGACTGCTCATAGAACAGTGGCAAACAATCTCTCTCTCTCTTTCTCTCTCTCCTCCAGCACTGGTAGATATAACCTGCACGTTGCTTCTCTTAAATCCAGACTTTACCACTGCTTGGAATGTCAGGTACAGATTCTTTTTGTTTTACTTGCATTACCTGAGCAAACATGCGTTGTAGCCGACTTAACCTTCACGTTATTTCTGATTTTTGTTTTTTTATGCACAACTAATGTTCAATTGATATTCATTCTGTATTTTTAGAAACTGTATTTTTGATGTTAGGCATCAGTGTCATTATTGCTCTGAATGTGTCATTGTTGCCATTTTTAGAAAGTTTAATTTAAGAAAAGGACATCAGAAAACTGGTGCCACATTAAACGTTGACTGTTGTTTTTATCATTCCATAAAGAGATTAAATATTCATTGCCTGCTCCTTGGGAACATTTAGCACTTAGAAAAAAATGATCCATTAACCCATGTAGAATTTTGTAATTATTGCCTATTTTAGTCTACTCTTCCAAGTTCCAACATAATGATTTGGTAAAATTATATGTTATTGCACAAATAATATTTGTAAGAATGATACAAAATTGCACAAAAATCTAAATTTAATGGCTTTATTATAATGTTTTGTGGGGAAAACATTTGTCCAGGAGGTGGTGCTGTACGCATTGTTATGGTGATTTTTATACATACCTTATGTCCACTGGAGTAAATGAGTCTTGATATTGATGAACATTTTGTTGTGTAGGAAAGAGCTCCTGCAGTGTGGTGTGTTAAATCCTGAGAAGGACCTCTACCTGGGCAAACTAGCCCTAACAAAGCACCCGAAAAGCCCAGAAACATGGATCCACAGGTGAGAGGAGTCATTTAATTTCACATTTATTTATATAGCACTTTTCACAGTTTATATAGTTTCAAAGCTGCTTTACAGAAATTGCATGTTTCTATATTTCAAACCCAGAATAGCCGCAATAGAAGAATGAGTACATGTTGTGATCAAAATGATTACAATGTATGTAAAATTGGGCAGTTTTGTGTATTGATCGAAATTGATGGCATATGAAGTCCTTGCAGAGGTTGGTGTCATCTCTTCACAAGTTTTGGGTCATCTGAAGTCATTGTAGAGGTTGTAAAAATGGATATAGGAACAGAGATAGATTAGCAATGGTGCTGTCTGCTGTTATGTATAACAATACATGCAGAAGATTACCATTTAAAAAAAATTTAGTCATTGAAATAAATGAATATGAGGAATTAATCAAGGTGAAGTGTTGATGGAATGTTGCATAACTGTTTCTTATGACATTGATGTGAAAGCCAATACAGGCAGAAGATTTTTAGTGATCATTGTGTAGAAGTGTTTCTGTTTTGAGGGGCTAGAGTTCAATGAGGTCTTCACGGTTGTGAGTGTTCTAGTTTTAAGAGCGTTGTTCACCATTAGATTATGTAAGCCTGAATATTCAAATAGTGATCTTAAGAGGAAAAACTAATAATAAAGTAGGCTTAAAAATATTAATGGAATGGTTAAACTCTCAGTACAGGATAAAGTATGTGTTCTGCTTTTAAGTTGAAGTAGCTGTGATGGTCTGCAAACGTACAGAAACAATGGAAGCAGTGGCCGGGAGACCATGAAATGACACTGTTGCAGTCCTCTTGCAATATGTGAACATGCAAGCCGAAGCAGAATTTCATCACCGCTGTGAGGACAAAGGCTAGAACTAGAACTTGCATGTGTCTGCAACCACAGCGCTATCAAAGAGAACTCTGAGACATCCGTATTTAAATCCATAATGGTGCTTGTAACAAAGAGACTAAAGAAGATCATAAGATATTTTAGGATAAATGGGTTCAGGCTAGTGCAGACCTGTTAAGGAAGGGAAATTTTTTGCTCTTGATATTTGATAATGCAGGACTTTGTATTCGTTTTTGGTTTGTTTTGTTTTTAATACATGTTGATTTTTGCTAAACTGTCAGCAGCAGGTAAATTATCAAGTTTATTGAGTGCTTGTGTTGTGGATGCAGGCGATGGGTGTTGCAGTGGCTAGAGAAGGAGTGTTCTCCCTCTGGATCCAGGGGAGACGCTGAAAGGAGGCAATGCGAGCGGCTGCAGAGAGCCTTGCAGGAAGAGATGAGGGTCTGCGGAGATGCAGCCAGCCGTTACCCTAGCAACTACAATGCCTGGTCCCATCGCATCTGGGTGTTGCAGCATATGGCTAAAGGCAATCTGAAGGTAGAGAGCGACCTTCACTGTACTGCTTCACTGTAATTCATCATAATGACTAAACACGTGTGTCTGCTAGATGGCTTTGTGTACATCTCAGATCAGCTACTTTGATAATTGTTTGGAATGATATCCATCTCCGTGTTCGAAAGAAAGCAACATGACATGGGGTTATTTATGAGGCTGCTGATTTTGAGTTAGCAGACTCTACAGTTTTTGCTAGACTACGGGCAGCTGGATGTGAGTGCTACTATTCAGGAGAGCTTATTAGCGGGTCACAAAGAGCCAGACCTTTGATGTGCGCTTATCCTTTCTTAATTGGATGCGAAATGAAGCAAATGTTGCCAGGCTCAATCCGATCTTAAATCCCTCATATAAAAGCATAAGCCTGTAGATTTAATGATCCAAAACAAACTTAAGCCAAATCTGAGCCATTCATAGGCTGTTTTAGGTAATTGGTTTACAGTAAAGGGCAATAATGTGGCTTTCGGGTTGAATCCATGTGGTCTTGTTTGGTGGTATATTTCTCTCTGTTCCATTTATGGATCGTAATTTAAGTCACTTTACAGTAAAGTATTTTTTCCAATGTTGATCATATTTTCACGCTCCCAGTGCATTCTGCTTTTACTCCATTCGTCTTGTCATGTCATTGCTGTTCCCAAAACAAGTTAACGTTGTTAAAACGCTGCAGTTCACAAATGTATCATTTTATATTAACATGCCGTGGTTTTAAACCGTGCAAATGACGAGAGCCATGTTTCAGTAAAGTATCTGGTATCAACTCGGTTGAAATGCCTGTCATAGGAAAAGGTCACACAGTGTCTGAATAATTAATGAGGCAGTTTCTTCTCATAGATGAAGGCTTTTCATGAATAATTATGAGACCCTGTTGATCTAGACTATAGCACTTGGACTGTTTTCAGAACCAGATATTACTGAGAAATCGCACATTAACTATTTTTCTGTTAAACTGTTAAAGGTCCATTGTGTCATTTTTTGGAGGATCTATTGACAGAAATGCAATATAATATACATAACTATGTCTTCAGAGGTGTATAAAGTAGGGATGCTACAATTCTCAATATAATATTGAACCGTTCGGTACGACCTCCACTGTTCAATACACGTAACTGAATTGCGGTTTTGCGTTTAAGTTATTTCCGTGTGCTTAATTACTCTCTGAACTGGCTCTGTTTGTCTGGATGTCTGTGCGCTGAGATAGACAAATGCATCCCCACGAGTAAATATCTAATGGCGAGTTGTGGTCGAGCGGTGAAACGAGGCTGCCTGCAACACGAGAAGCAACGTGATGTTGAGTATAATGCTGACGAAGAGACGCGGGCTGGCCATCGGAAGCACCAGAACCTAGCGGCTTTATTGCATGCCCGTTGTGAGTGATAATGTCTGAATTTGGCACATCAAGAATGTATTTCATGTGTTTTACACTGCATACGAAAGCAGCACGATCACGTTGCTCTCAACCAGCACATGCAGGAAGAGCATCTACAGCACTATGCCGTTATGCCACTACCGCTAGATGCTGCTAAATTTCATGCACTGGACCTTTAAATGCTGTATGCTAACATTGTCTTCCATCATGTGCATAATGTTAACATCTCAACAGAACAAGCCTTATTCACATGAATTTTTTTTTAATCGCTCCAGATTCTGCACGATGAGCTGTCCTCCACCAGGCTCTGGGTGTCCATGCACGTCTCCGATCACAGCGGCTTCCACTACCGTCAGCACCTGCTGAAGACCCTGGCCAGAGAGCTGAGCCAGGTTGGAGAGAGGGACCAGCAGGCCAACAGAGAGGGCACGGCAACCGCGTCTGACGATCGTCCCCATAGCGATGTCATCCCCCAGCTCTTCCATGAAGAGATGGAGCTCTGCACAGACCTCATCGAGTCGTATCAGGGGCACGAGGCACTGTGGTGCCACAGGTGAGATGAATAAAGGAGCACTTGAAGCTTTCCAACTGCATCAGTCAACATCAGCGCTGCCAGGTGTGAGCACAGTGATTTGGTCTGCCAAAAGTCTGTCCTTGGCCCTCAGCTGGACGGTCTGATGTGTTTATGGCTTAGTGTTATGAAATGATGGATGGTCCTATTCTGCAGTGTGCACAGAGGGAGAGCCGAACGGTTCTTTAGTTGTCTTTTTAGCTCCTTCACTCCCCCTCACCAGCCCGTCCCTTGTGGATGTGTTAAGGAGCAGCTGTTCCCTGAATGGTGTTTATGTTATTAGCTTGTGTTTTCCTCATGAAGTGCATCATGGTAGCAGATCTGTTTCATTGACAGTTGTGCTGTTAGTTTGAAGAGATGAGCAATTTGTGTTTGTTCAACGTACTTAATACTAATGATTAGGAAATGGGAGCATGAGGCGTTATAGTAAATCTTGGTGGACCCCTCTAAAACCGTGAGATGAATTTATTGATGCAATCTTTGTTTTACAAATCTTCGTTTTCGTTCAGTGTGCATTAACTAATGTGATGTTTTGTGTTTTTTCTGTTTTCTACATAAAACACAAACATCTGCATTTCTAATTCATCAGGCGTCATGTCTTCTACTTGTGGCATCAGTGGAGGAAGGATCTGGGGGTGCACTCACATTCCCCACCTCTTACCCACACTGACGTTCTCCTCAGCGAGGAGACCTGTGACAACGGCAGTGCCTCCCAGGCCATGGACATTGACTGCGTTCTAGATGGGGGCAAACACGGAAGCTACACGCAGGACAGCAAGCGACTAAAGCGGGGTCCCCTCTTTCCCTACTCTGGACTTTCCTCCGAGCACACGTTCGTGTCTAGAATCCTCACAGGCTGCCGAAGCCCCGAGCAAAGCCGCTTTGCCGTTGCCTACAGAAAGTGGCTGGACTCTGTTATAGGTCAGTAGCGTGAGGAACACTCCGCCCACCATGAGGTGGGAGAGCTGTGATAGGTCAATTTATTTCTGGCTCCAACCACCCACGTCCTGGTCTCTGAAATGGCTGGACTCCATGGCTGGTTTGTTAGAGGCGCTCTGCTGGAGTAAATTCCACCTCGTGATGAAAACCCATGACCGGTCTTTTAGTTCAGGTACTGGATATCTCAGGTCTGTGTATTATCTTACGGTCCTTACGACTGTTTTCTTTGTGTTTTTTTTTTTTTATATCATTTAAAGTCTTCCACGACAAAACAATTACAGTGTGTACTCGTCATGCTGTCTGCAGTTTTATGATTCCTGTCGGGAGTCTTAAATGCACGCTGTGGTGCGCACTAAGGAGAGCACTTAGAGCCCAATGTGATTCTGACCCAGTTTCCCTCTTTTGTTTAATTGAGGCCAGACTGGCTCTGAATCGTGCGTACGATTTCCTCTCTGAACTTTTATACTGACGCATGGACATTTTACTACAAATATCTAGATGATTTGCTACAATTGGTAACGTGAGCACAATCACTGAACTAAGGATTCTTAGAGCCATTGGATAAGAAAATTTAGAGCTGAAGACAGATCTTTTCATGAGACTTTTAAATGAATCGAACCAATGAAAAATTTGTAGGTGAATAGGCTTTTTGTATTGTGATAAAACAATATGACACCCGTAGCGAGATCAGTCTTTCATCCGTTCATGGCGATTATTTGTGGATGTTTAGGAATAAATAAATGCTCCTCAAGCACATTCATCATTCATTTCAGTAGCGAAGGGCAAGCGAAGCGATCGTAAATAAAAGTGAAGCATATCTCAGCTTTTAAGCACAACTTTGGTTTAGCGTTCATCCAGGTGGTCTCGCAGATGCGTGGGTTTTCATGATGAAAGGGAATTTCCGAAGCAAGAGTCGTTCTTATTCTCAGCTTGGCCCAATCGTGGCTGAAGAAACAACAAGCTGCCATGTTCATGGCCATCTGGTGCAGAATGGTGCTTTTTCTCTGCACTGGGGAACTGGGTTTACAAATGCTGCTTTTTGTTTAACACTATTTTTAATTTATATTTATGCAAATTGGACAGTAATATGTTGTTAGCTTCACTTATGTCATGATTTATGATAGCTAATAAGCTATTAAGACAGTTATGGTTGACTCGCTGTTACTCATAATTATTAACTTGTAATAAACTTTCAAGTTTTACAGGCTTCATTTGGCATTGACAAATTAATTCATTCACAACTTATTTATAAGGTGTTAAAATTCACATAGATTATAGTGTGCTCTTAAATCAGGAAATTCCTGTTTTATATATGCAACTATTTTAGTTAGATAAGTTTCAACAGTGTAGCAGAACTTATAAGTCCATGTCTTAGTATATCTACAAGACTTGTAGAATTCAATCTTAAGTTTCACTTTATACGTGTATTATTGTCCTTCGTTTTTTGCACAAGCACTAGATTTATGAAACTATTTCAGTAATATGAATTCTAGTGCGACTGATAGACTATATCCAGTACAGTTTCAGAGTAGATCTCTCTGCAATGCTTAGGTTTTTGAGGTGCAGTCGCAGAATGGGGTGTGTTATTTTTTTATTAGACTTCTTTAAAATATAAATCCAGCTTTTTCCCCCGGCATTCCTCTGTATAGACAAAATATAAGTAAACTGACAGCTTTTAAACAATTATCACTAGTACATGCAAATGTGTGTACTTGTTTAAGATGGCATCATTGCAAAGTTTTAGCATCTTTTTCCCTCCATCTGCTGTTAAACTGATTCAGATAGAGGCCGAAAAATAAAACTGGAATGAATGTTTAGAGCAAAGAATTCCTTGTAAAATTGGTCTTTTGGTGCTCACTTTTTTAAATGTGTGCATATATATTCGATAAAAACATTTGCTAATGTTATTCCCGTATCCATGATATGCCTCTTTGATCATCTGTTTGCATGTTTATTACATTTTACTGTATTGTCAAAATAGGGATCAAGCTCATGTTGTTATTGTATTTGATTTGCTTTTTCATGACTCATACACGCAGAAAGTAGCAAGCAATGCTTGTAGTAAGAATCCTTATTTTATCTGTTAACTAAATCAGACGGTTTTACCAGATATTTGGATTAATAGCTGCTTGGTTTCAACATAGGCGGCTTAAAGGTGTCATTGGATATAGGAAGCAGTGTTTCTCTCAAGTCAATTTTCTTTCTTGTGAAAGGTCATGTTTCGTGTGAAACCAAAAGTTTCACAGTACAGCAAAAATAAGGAACTTAAAAACTGGTACGTCAATGCAGAAGCGTCTTACAGTCCATTAAGCTTTAGCTAGAAAGAACAAATGACATTGTTTTCATGTATTGATAAAATGATTAGGTACTGTAGCTTTCTACAGCCACAATAACCAATAGCATCCTATATATTATGTATTTATATCTATTTGTATTAAAATAAAAACTGTATTGAGCGTAGCAGTTTTTCAATCGCTACCACATGAAATAAAGCATCGGTGAAAAAGGTCCATCTCATTTTTATTTCTTCATTTTGCACTCATGGCCATTGTGTTCTGTTGATGTTTTAACAGTGTCGTGCGTTTTAGTGATTTGGGAAGGATTCTCAGGAGAACGACAGCTTTATCAGCAATGTGGTCAGAACACCTAAACAAAGACTACGTACAAAATATGTAGCTTAAACTTCAAAACCCATTTTAATAATAATGTTTATTCATTCCTTTTTTTGTTCTCTTTCTCGCGTGAGAGGCTTTGTGGTCATTTTGTGACCAGTGTACTTGTTTTACCTCGTGCCATTGTGCTTTTTGCTCTTCATTTGCTGAAAGGGCTCTGGCAAAAAATGACACTAGATTGCATCAATATGCACCAAAAAATCTCTTGGTAATGTTTACCAATAAAATTATTCCAAAGTCCCCTTTTGTATAGTGTTGTGGGCCTTAATTTCAGTAGGATTTAATATTGTTCCGTTGGTTCTCATCAGCCACATAAGATATATAAGCCATTACCATATCCAAAGAGACCATTATAGTTTCCATTTAAACCAATACAACTCCCATGATAAGCATTAGAATTTCTATATTGTTTTCCTTTTCAGCAAGGTGGTGCTTCATTTTGCCATGTTTTAGTTGTAGTAGCAGTTTATTCATTGAGAAATCATCCAGGGTTTGGTGTGGTCTGGCTGTTTGGATATGTGATGGGAGGAGTCGCGTTTGCTCTCGGGCTGAAAGGCAGGAGCTGAAGATGGTGGATCAGACACACATCGGGTGAACCGTTAGATCGCTGGAAACCGCATTCAATACAGGTGGGATACATTAAAAGAGATGTCATTGAGTAAACCGTTGTCTCGAATTGACACATGATGAGAAAGAACATTGTTGGTTTGGATGCGTTTAATGCGTTGCGGTGGCGCGCTTCCTGTAAGACAGACTTGGCTCAGGGTGCGAATAGACGATGCGTTTTCTTTGCCGATGTTTGTGCTGTATCACTATCACACCCTGATACCGGATGCGATACAGACGAAACGTGACGGCGTAACGGTAAAGTTCAGCAACAGTTCCTGAATGCAAAATCAATCAGTGCCATTCTCTTCAGATGAGGTGACAGGCGCTTAACTAACTAACTTTATTTCTATATGCGCGTGCATTCGTGTTGTATGATCCAAATGTTTGTGTAGGGAGGGTGTGCAACTGTACCAAACCACATTTCACTGTGCAGTCTTTATTGCAACACACGGTGGTCTATATTTATATATGTGTGTTATTGTAAACGTACCCCCTTGCATCTCTTTCTTCGCTATTTTTGTAAAACAGTGCTCTGTTGAATGGCGTCCTGTGAATACGCTTGCGCTCTAGGCATCACGGAGCCAAATGCATGCCCTGGATGCGGACTCGCTGATGGATGCTGCGCAGGTGGGAGAGACGATTGGAAAGAAGACGACAGGACAAGTCTCGTAGATTGTTGATATTAAAAAGTCGTCGTTTATAGACGGTACAGAGAGATGCGCGGGATAGATGCCACATTCATCTGCAGTATCACACCTTTACTCTCCGAGTGATGCTGATGCTGGCGTCTATGCAGGTAGGGCTGCGAAAACGCGCATCGCTTTGATGTTTTGATGCGTACCGAGCATTCGTTTCAGCTGCAACTTTGAAAATGTATGCGCTTTAAGTTTGCGAATGACTGGTATGTTTAGTTTTCAGTGCACTTGTGTGAAAATGTCGTGGTCTGTGTCGCAGTACGCTGTTGTGAGGACGTCGGGGATGCAGGGAATAGGATCTTGATAGTAACGACCCCACCTTGACTAATATATAATAGAGCAGGAAGACTTTTGCTCAATGCTTAATGAGGAAAATGCTGTCATTTCAAAATTTTGAGACACCGGGGGAGATGGGAGTGTTCTCAAACGACTCTCAAGCCATGACTGTGCAAATAACAGCAACAACACCAGAGGATGGATTTGACATCTGTGCATTCTCTCGGGCACCATCAGCGATAAATCATGTGTAATGCTCAGGTGAAGATGGACTCGTGAAAATAAGGCAAGCATTTGTTAGAACGTAACATATTGTGATTGCGTCCTGCACAAAGTTGCTGAGCATCGCTGTACTGGAGCATTTAATGCATTCGGTTTTTACTACCTGTCAGATGCAGATTTGTGCCTGTTTTGACAAGACATTGTGTCAAGGTCTGGTGAATTGTACTTGCCAATTTGATCTTCATTAAATATGTAATGAAGAGGTTATGTGCAATATAGATTATTTATCCTGCTATAGATCGGTAAATGTTCCGATTTCTACAGATCTGATGTTTAAAGGTGCATTTACACAATAGGATGCTTTGTATTGAGTTTCATTAGTCTACACAGCCACACTTGAATCAATAAAATGATCTAGAAAATGGGTACATGGATCTAAAGGGCAGTTATCATTTAATCCAGTTAAAGAATTTTTATTTGTTTCTTGATCGCAGAATAAGGAGGAGGATGGGTAGTTATTATTTCTAGCTTCAAGAACAGGGTCTGCAAGTCTGTTACCCAAAGGATATGAAGATTTGGTTTAGATGTTTGACTATCTTTAGCCAATGTTCTGTGGCGAAGGGTTTGTACAACAAGCATCTCTTATTATTCCACAGCGAAACAGCAAACCTTCTCCTGTTTGCCTTTCAGACATCAATTTCTCTTGCTCATCTGCCGTGCCGACCTGCAGTAAAATGTTTTGCGGCTGGGCTGTTTTAAAAGACATTTTAGAGGTTATTTGCTGTAGACGCTTTCAAGCATGTGGGTATACTGCACATGGAGAAAAGGGATCAAAGGTGATTCTAAACTGAATTTCCCTAGAGACACTATGTGATTTTTATCTCTCTGTTGCCGGCCATGGCTTTGAATAAGCTCTTGTTGGTGAGTGGAATTAATGCAGAGAGCTGTCTTTTAAGCAAAACAGCAGAGAATGGGAAATGTTCCACCCAGAAGGGCTCTTTTTGAATATTATGGGTTTATTGGATACTGCTTTCTCTTTTTGGGCATCAGGACTTTCTAGGCAGATTCTCTAAACTCTTAAAATAAAGGTGCCTCAAAAGGTTCTTCAAAAATCTTGGTTCCCCCATTTTTTGGTACTTCAAAAGTTGTTATAAGAACCTTTTTTAACTTTTTATAGTATAAATCAACAGGGGGGCCCAAGTTGACTTCCAAGGGGCCTCAGGATGACAACTAATTTAAAATGAGACTGAACGAGCATTGGAATACATTTTAAAACAACAAAAAATCAAGATATGTCGTATTATTTGTCCATTTATATATTAAATAAACTCTTTTCTAGTTCGTATTAAGCTCTGAAATGGGGGGCTTTGAATATTGTTGAATACAGTCAAAAAGGTTGAGAACCCATGGTGTAAAGAACCATTTTCCACTACAAAGAAGAACCTTTCGTGAAACAGAAAGGTCACTTAAAAGTCTAGAGGGGTATTTATAGCGGCCACTAGCGGTGAGTTTGAGAAGTGCAACCAACCTCTCAGTCCTCCGCGGGCCCCTCCTTTTAAAAACAGGACGGTGGCCACCACAGTACACAAAGATGTCATCGGCTGAGACCTGCCGTGCGTTCCAATCCGCATACTATCCGTCCTAATAGTATTCGAAAGTAGAATTACTATGTCCCAAATCGTAGTATGTTGAAAAAAGTATTCCAAAGATTCCCGGGTGGTCTACTACGTCCAGTAGAAATTCGAAGTGCAGAATTATAACCACAACTCACCGCGAGTAGGCCGAGTTTAGTGACGCTCCACTGCATTAATAAATTATATAACTGATGCATCACTAAATTAACAAAGTTTTCTGTAAGTATACAGAAAACATTACATACGAAATAATGAATGAATAAATACCTTAATGTAAAGAAGAGCTGTATTTTGATGTGTGTGACAGTTATTGGCCACAATGTTGTCTAGGCAACAACGGCCACTTCCGCTTCCTGTTAATATGTCCCAGTGTGTGCAATCTCCTTTGCCATGCACTCAAAAGTACCTACTATTCCAACACAAAAACAGTACCTACTATTAGGGCATAGTATAAGTAGGCGAATTGGAATGCAGGGAGCATGTCTTCTCTCATGTTGACACAGGGAAGAGATCATACGGGCATTAGAAAGACTGTAGAAAGAGCAATGTCTTATTTATTACATAATTTTAAGTATAAAAAGAAGGATAAAAGTAAGGACCTGCGTTAATATTATAAAGACTTTCCAGCAGAGACGCGTAAGGACTTAGTACTACGGCTTTTAGCGGAGATACTCATAGATATCTTTGGAGATATTTTCCAGCAGAGAGACTTTGGAGAGAAAGATCATATAAAAATCACCCCTGAGGAGGTTGCTTTGATCCAGATAAGTATGTGAGTAACATTGTTTTTTCTGTTAGAACCAAGATATGAGGTTGTCGTAATATTAGCTGTGTAACGGAGCAGTTTTGAGCATCATTGTTTATCTGGAACCAGTGTGCTGCTTGTATATACTTGTGTCATCTTCGCTTATTTTATTCATTTGCATTATTATTTGCGTGGTCTAAGCTATAATAAAGCTAAGCATTTCATGCTTGCATTGCACCGCATGTTTGAGGGCAGAGCTAGCTAACAGTAAATAGCAACGCTGTTAAAGGCGTTTGATCTGACAGCAAGATAGCAGTTAGGAGTAAGTTAGTAGATGTTTTCCCCCTTTGTAAAATCAGGGACAACCGGACTACGTACCGCAGGGTAGAGGGAGAGGAAGTGCGCTTTGTAGAGCTGTTTGTCCGTTTAGGGCTACTGTACAAAATGGCGGCGCAACATGGCGATTTCAATGTATGTAGGCCCGCTCTGTGTGTAGATAGAAATAGCTTATTCTAAGGTAATATAAACATAACGTAAGGTCTTTATACACCTCTGAAGAAATAGTTTTGTATATTATGTTGCATTTATGTCAATAGATCCTCCAAAAAATTCCACACTGCTCCTTTAATGGAACCATTCAGCCAAAAATGGTCCTTCTATGGTGCTGTAAAGCTCCTTTTTAAAAAGTCCAGAGTTCCTATGTGTTTATATACTGTGTATTAAAAACAATCTGTTTTCTGTGTTGATGTATTTTTAATAGTCCATAGATCAAGACCAAGCATTGTGAACCATGATTTCTACACTATGTTATTTGGGAGTAGAATAATAATGAGAGGAACGAGTATGTTGAAGTACATCATAAATATTTTTAGTCCATAGATTATAGGTTTTAGATTTAGAAGTGTATTTATGCATATTTTAAAGTCTATATGAATTTTAATTTGTTATGTCTGTTATTATTATTTTTTTCCATGCATATATCGTCGCTGTCCTTACAAAACCTTGGATGTCCGAATTAGCTGTTTTTAGGGAAATGGAAAAACACTTTACTTTTTAAATGATTAAATACTTTGTTGTCAAAGTTGACAAGTGCTTTTTAATACTTTATATTGGTTAAATATTTGCAAAACCCAGTAAAAAACATAAAGGGTAAATATTAATGATGATTTATGGCTAAAAATAAAAGACGTGAAATATGGAGATGCGAGGTTTCAGAATGACAGCAGCGAAATGCATTTACAGCTCAAACTCTCATCACCAGTGCCGTGTTGCACCTGCTCTCAAAGACAGAGTTTAAATTCACACTATACACGTGTAAAAACATTGGAGAAAAATGATAAAACAGCATGTGGGTATGTACAGTATATCTTACTTAGGAAGCAGCTGGCATCAGGGTTTGGGACCTATTTATTTTTAAGCATTGTATCTGTTGAGTTTTGTCTAAATGGCCTCGTATGAAATCTTGAAAACGAAACAGCTGCACTTCACCAGTATCAGCAGACCGGTGGCCTTGGGCCGGCTTTCTCATGCATTATTTGTCTTGTGTGGCCTTTCAAGTCAGCAAAAGTTTGTCACCAGAGTGAGAGAAAATTTTAAACTGCTTTCAGAGTCGTTTTCTTGACTTTTTCCATTAGGGCCAAAACAGACTAGCTTTGGTCCAAGGTAGTGTCTAAATAACTTGAAACAAATATGATTTGAAATTGACAGAGTGATTAATGATGTTTGGCGATATGGACCCAGGCATGGACAGAACAGACTGCAGTAACATATTTTCTGTCTGTCCCCCCACCTGAAAAAGTATTTTATTAGGAGTATTCGAACCATGAACACCTCCATTGCTAGAAGTCACAACCTTGTGTCAACACGCCATCTGTTTTCTCATACTTTTTATCAATAGTCATATTCAGACATTTACTAAGTGAAGGTTAATAAATGCTATTCATTACAGCGAAGTGATTTAGTGAATTATAGGCGTAAAGAAACACTGCATTTAAACTAATGAAGTGCTTTGACGTGATTTAAATGTCAGCGTGAAAGTAGCAGAAGCTGTAATGGGCGTGTGGCCGTGGACAGCACATTTCACATGCTGTCATAAATGGAGATACAGATGCCCTTTATGCTGATGTGAGATCAGTTTTTTTATGTTTTCAAAGTTAATTCACAATGTGTTTGTTTTTTTAAACAATGTGTCAATTTTTTAAGAACCAGTGGTACTTCATTCCATCATTTAACTGATGGCTGTTGGTTATTTCAATAGAAGCACTAAATCTATGACTTGACAACCTTAAAGACAGAGTTCACCCAAAAATAACCCCTCTTGTAATTTCAAACCAGTGTGACTTTCTTTCTTTTGCAGAACTCAAAAGATTTTTTGAAGAAAGTTGGTAACCAAACAGTGCCGGTACATCTAGGTCTTTCATTCAATAGATATTGGACAGCCCACAGTTATCAGCAGACTACAGATTTATTTAGGATTATATAATAATTATTTAAAATACATGCAAGTCCACACAAAAATTCTGTCATCCTTTACTCGGCGACAATACCCATTCACATGCACAGGTTTTGTGTCCATACAATAGAAGTGAATGGGTACTGTCGCTGTTCAGTTTCTTCGGAATATCTTTTTTGTGCTCTACGTAAGAAATCAAGTCATACATGTTTGATGACAGAATTTTTGGGTGAAAAATTATTTTAAATAATTATTATATAATCATAAATAAATCTATAGTCTGCTGATAACTGTGGGCTGTCCAGTATCTATCGAATGAAAGACCTAGATGGAAATTTTCAGAGATAAAAGGTTTCTTGTCAGGATTGCGAGGGACAGAACCCAGGTGCAGACAGCACGTAGCCAAAAAGTCTTTATTTAATCAACATGAAAACATAACACAACTAAAAATCCCTCGGGGGGGAAACCGAACCGAAACATGACAGGATAAAAACAAAACTCAACTTTAACTAAACCAACTCACGGGGCAGACAAAACATGAAGGAGGGGTCACAAAACGGTGCAGCACAAGACAGCAAAAGCAAGGGCTTTAAATAGGGAAGAAACTAAGAGGAGGTAACGAGGGAGACAGGTGTAGGGCGTGAAATAATGACAGGATAATGAATAAGGAAACAAGGGGGCAGGGCTAAGATGAAAGACAGGAGAGCACATGGCACAAAGACACAAACAATGGCCATGTGCTTCCAACACAGACACAAGACATGGGATTATCATGATCCTGTCAGCCAAAACAAGAGAAACTACTAGGAGGACAGGATCGTGACAGTTTCTCTTATCAAAAGCCAAAACCGCCGTCTGGCAGTGGTGTGTTTGTTCCTATTCTTGTTTATCGGGGAGTCATTAAATTACGGAGGCTTCTGTAAGAAGAGCTTTGGCCATGATTAGATTCTCATTTCCTTGCATAGAATTGTAATGAATGTATTATTAGAGGAAAAAGGCACTGCAGCAAAATTAATTGAGGAAATCAGGCAGGGGGGAGTTTTATGTTATAAGATGGTTTGACAGTCTAGACTTAAGAATGAAAAAAAATGAAGTATGAATACCTTAACCTTGAGGATATCTATAAACTAGTGTGGTCCAAAACATTGACAACATTTAGAAGATATAGGCATTCAATCATAACAATCTCTTACATCCACCAATGCGCATGAACAATAAAAAGAGTTAAAAGTGCTCTCTGTGTGTAGTTTATTGGAGGATCTATTGACAGAAATGCAATATAATATGCATAACTATGTCTTCAGAGGTGTATACAGACCTTACATAATGAAGCATTATGTTTTTATTACCTTAGAATGAGCTATTTCTATCTACATACACCAAGGGTCCCCTTCCATGGAATTCGGCATTTTGTTTCTACAGTAGCCCTAAACGGACAAACTGCTCTACAGAGAGCGTTTCATAAATACATTATCTCCTTCGGCAAAGAAGCGGAAATGTGACGACATCTTAGTCCAGTGTCAGCCACCGTTGTGCTTCGAAAGGGAGGGGGGAGTGGTGGAGGGAGCCGTTGGTTGCAATTCGCAACCTCACCTCTAGATGCCGCTAAATTTCATACACTGAACCTTTAATGATCATATAGCATCTAACAGCGACATTAGCAGCACAGCGATCTGACTGCAGATTATAAAGCTGTATGAGCCTTTTGGGAGGACAGGTGTCCTGGATTTTTCTAGATCAAAATATCTCCGTCTCTGCTTTACTGTCAGCACAAGGCTGATGGGAAGACAGCAGTCATTGACAATCACCATGTGACCGCTCTATTTACTCAATTTCATTTTACGTTTGGCACATTTTCTGGTTGTCATTCTCCTCTCACCAGAGACTAATTCTGATGTTTGGCACACTGATCTCGGTTTAGACCATCTGACAGTCACATTGTTGTATGGGTTTTGTTCATGACACATACAGGCCTCGAGATTAACAGTGTTGGATTGTATGAATTACACAAAAGCCGGGTTTTCTCTTTGTTGCCTCTCCAAGTTCTCACGGCTGGCGAGTCATTGTCTCAGCGAAGCTATAGCGTGTGTGTCCGGGTTTGTGTTTATAGCCCGCTGTGTTAATTCACGAGCACTTGAAGGTCGCTCCACATGAGAGCTGCTCTGTCTGGGATCCAGAGATGCTCAGTAGATTTTAGGGCCGTGTGGTGGCTCAGTCAGCCACTATAGCAGAGATTAGCCCAGTTTAATTCGCGGAGCCCTGAGAAAACATGTTCTGTGAAAACTGGATTTAGTGTTTAGTCCATAAGGAATCCAGATTGAGCAATGAAAACGTGACGTAAAATTCATTACATTTAATAAGTAAAGAATCTGTGAATACTTTACCAAACCAATGCAAACACACCTTGTTTTTTTATATAACTAGACCAATCTGATTGGACCAAACTGTGTTTAATGAAAAAGTCACAATCTCACTGCAATTCGTAACTGTTTTGCAAAGTAATTCATATGAATTTGTGAGATCTCATTATACTTTTCAGTAAGATTTGCTTTCGCACCAGTGACGGTTATGTTTAGAGGTGGGACTTCAATATTGTTTTTTCTACTAATTGTATGTTTTTGTATGATTCACATTGTACGGATTAATACGAAATGTTATGAATTCAGGCTGATAAAAACTGATGGTAAACAATTCAAGAGTAAGTTTAAATGATCATTGTGCTGGTGCTATTATATCAATTGGTAAAGCGTTGTATTATAAAGATCATGAGTTCAATCCTGAATAACATGCATGCTTATAAAATAAAATGCATAGATTGAGTGCGCACAATTTTTAAAAGCATCTGCCAAATGCATAGATATAAATGTTTTACCTGATTCAGGAAATCCCTTTAGTAAAACAATGCAGACGTCATGTGCCAGTAATAAACAAATCATAATTCAACTGTAGAAATTGTACATGATATGTCTGTCTTCTGTATGAGATGTCAGGTGATTTGTGTGTGCGTGCGTGCGTGCGTGAGTGAGTGCGTGAGTGAGTGTGTGTGTGAGCGAGTGTGTGTGTGAGAGTGTGTGTGTGTGGAAAGGTCATCGCTCTTCACCTGCAGATCCGGGGGGAGTAATTATAGACCAGCGTGACCACCCACGCCTCTCTCGTCCGACCCTCTCCCTCTTCACACAGAACACCCTCAGCTGGGACACATGCTGCCTTTCTCTGTTTTATGCGTTTTAATATTATTCTGACAGTTTTTAAATTGGACCAGTAATTTCTCTCACTTTACTGTGGCTCTTTGCTCTGTAGGATACTCAGGAAAGGGAGGTTGTGTCATACTGTAAAATGAACAAATGAAATGGCCAGGTTTCTATTTATTCTGTGCATTACAGTAGTTATAATTGTTGTTTTTGAATATACATTTAAACCTTTATGGGTGATGACCTTTGTTCCTCAATCATACACTAACATTTCGCCATTTGTTTTAAACAATTTGTGTGTGAAAGTGATGATGCACCACGTATCTTTGAAATATTTACCGTTGCCATTATCATCTTTTACAACAGACATGTGTTTTTTCCCCAAAAATGAAAATTCTTTCATCAATTTTTTACCCTTGTGTAATTCCTAACCTGTCTGAATTTCTTCTGCAGAACACAAAAGAGGATATTTTGAAGAATGTTGATAACCAAACAACATTGGACCCCATTGACTTCCATTGTTTGGACACGAAACCACTGAGACATTTTTCACAATATCTTCTTTTCTGGTTTTGAACTACTTGAGGGTAAATAAATGATGACAGATTTTTTTTAGGTGAGCTATCCCTTTCAAAATTCATCCTTCATGCTTTGAAGACAAGACAAGACATGACATAACATAAAGATTTTATAACTCATTAGTGTCAGATAACACATAATGTCACAAGAGTTCAATAAAGTGACTGTGTGGCCTCAAATCCTAGAAACTCGACAAGATAATGCAGACTGTATGCAGGCTTGTCTTAAAGAGACACACAGCCATCGATTTCCCGTCGGCTTGTGTTGTTGGAAAAATGAGATACGGCAAATGCCTTTCCAGATACTGTATAATATCGTTCTACATTGAGCTTTCTCCGCCTCTCGTGTTAGACCAATCTGACACGCTTGAATAAGCGAAATAAAATATGTCGAATAGACTCCCTCCCTCTCTGTCGTCTCCAGAGCGTATTCATAGATCACCAGTGACTACACTGCCTTTCATTAAATACTGCTTATTCTTGACAGTATTGGTACATTATTAGCACATGCAACGTTGACATGAATGTTTCAACTGAAGAAGCAGAAACGTAATGATTATTTTGTGGAATAAATACTCAAGACGATCAAATGCAAATACATTCTCTTCAAAATCTGAAAAAGCAGTGCTGCTCCAAGCAAACTCTTCTAAATCCCATCTTATTTAAAATATTTGCATTTATATACATTGAGGGGCTTTTTATCATAATAAGCACATGTGGGATGGAACTCCCTTCAGTCGATTACTGCTCCCTTGTTCAGTACATAAGTGATAAAATGAGGAGAAAACCCAATTTTCACCCCGCACGTGTCATGTCTTATTAGGAATATTTTTTCCTGGTAGCTGAGCAATGGGAATCCACGAAATAACAGCGCTGGATGAGAACAGATAGTGAAGGAAAGCATGACGCCATCCATCACTCGCACATACACGCGTGTGCACACAAACAAGCGCACACCCCGAGGTAGCGGTGCTGTTAACTGGTGAATAAAAAATGCCTGGGAGAGGCTTTCACATCACACAAATTTAACGGCGAATGTCAGCTGAGGACAGATATGACGGACCTTCTGGCCTAGATACTGACAGTGGTCTAGAGACATTACCGTACACCGATGTGTGTTAGTTACATTAGGGACTCTCTTTAGGCTGTCAATTATTGAATACTGGAGAATGGGTTTTATTTATCTGATAAGTAAGGAGTAATTTAGGAAAGAAATGTTATGCCTCATAGAACCAGAGTGTTACACATTACACATACAGTGTATGAACTGACACATAACCAGCTGAAATCGGATCGGTTTGGTACAGAGAGAAAAGGGTTTACTTTCACTTTAGAAAAAAGATTGTGACTCCGGTGGTGATTTTAAAGGGGTCATATGGCACGAACACGTGTTTTTCTGTGTTTTTGGTGTGTTATAAGTTGCCCATGCATGTATTATTGTATGTATTATAATGTACATACATTATATTGTTTGTATGTATTATGTATTACGAATTTTTAATACAAATGCAATTGTTAAAAGGATCTGTGTGCTTAAAGCATTACATGGTAAAAGATACGACACATTCAATAATGTTCACATCTTCAGTAGAGGAAATGTTTTCTAAATAACTAAAATAAGAAATGCACTCTTTCACTAGAAAAAATACCCACCTTTAGTTGATCATAAAGTATAAACCTATGCTGTGTCTGAAACCGCTCCCTCGCTCACTCCTTCACTAGTAATCCCTATATAGCGAATGACATTTGAGTCCACTATATGGGTAAGAAGTGATTGAAAGTGAGTGAACGATTTCGGACACTGACGTAATATAACCTGCGTCTGACAGTACTGTCGCGGACATTCGACATAACGGTTATATTACACCTGTGTGGCTTCATGGATTGTTTAATAAAATGGTAAAGTTCATTTTCACCTTATTTGTCACGTTTTTGTATCAGTTTCTAATAAAGAGAACCGAACAACTGTTTGCCACGTTTATTTACTTTAACATTTATTACGTTTAATAAAATTATTTCATATATTCAAAATAAAGCACCACTATCTATAACATTCATTTAATCTGTTTATTCTAAAAAAACACGAAAATAACTGTCAACAAGAACCAAAGCATTAACGGTCACTCTCCTCCGGCTGATTCTAATCAAGCGATCATCGCGTGTTGCATCATGGGAAATAGTGAGTGAGCGTCGAATGTAAACTCAAAATCAGAGTGCATCGTGGGTAAAAAAGAGTGAACGAATGTAGGGAATGAAGTAGTTCACTCAGGTTTCGGACACCACTACAAAATGGCGGACACCCAATATAGTGCACTATATAGGAGATAGGGAGCGGTTTCAGACACAGCCCTAGTCTGTAAACTGTGAGGACAAAAAGGCAATGCAAAAAATTAATTGTTCATTTATCGTAATCAACATAAAATCTTCAATTAATTGAGATTTTGATTTTAAGTCAAATCGTCCAGCCCCAGATTTTAAAACACTGATTTAGGAGATGCTCTTATCCAAACAAAATTACTTGACTACACATACTATCCCCTGAAGCATAACATGAAGTGCCTCGCTCGAGGGCTCAATTGTAATGACATTGTTCCTTGTGGGGCTAGATCCAGAAACTTTACGTACGATTATATGCTATGATGTTTTTGCCTCATGGTTCACTACAAAAGGACAATAACATATCGTCGCTGTCCTTCTGAAACCTCATATGTCCAAAATTAGCTGTTTTTCGGGAAATGGAAAAAAATACTGACAACACAGTATTTATTCATTTAAAAAATAGTTGACAAAGCTGACTTTTTAATGGTTAGATTTTTGCAAGAACTGAGTGACAAACATATAGGGTGTATAATAACATCAATGATTTATGACAACAAATAAAAATCACAAAATATGGAGATACAACGTTTTGGGAGGACAGCGACGATATAAAATATATAGTAATATATACATAGTTAGTCAAATAACCGGGCAGCAAAATATTCCAAATTATCCAAGAGAAAGATCAGCACAAATGGCCACTTTAACCTTTCTCAAATATGAAATGCAATGCAGAACACATTTTAAAAGCACTTTCAAGCTATCTGTTTGATCATTTGGGGATTTACCTTAAAAGTATCGTGAGCAAAGTCAGCTTTTAGGATCAGCGTCTGAAAATTCCTCGCATGTCTCTTGCATTCTTGATTGCTTTGACAGTTTGGTGTGACTGTGGATTCGAATGTAGTCGCAGCCGGTCCTTCCCTTTTCATTCTGTATGAGTGAAACTCGCATTTAAGGTGCTTCAGGCCACCTTGTGCATCATTAATTGTGGAGGATGCCGTTTTAGTGTTGTGTCTGAGTGTACATCTTGTGCTATTTTTAGAGCTGTGTCTTACTATTTGCATTTTTCCCTCTAACCAGATCTGTTTTCGAAAGATTGGAGGAAACTCTTAAAGGAATAGTTGATCTTAAAATTAAAATTGTGTCAACCTTCACATTGTTCGAAACCCATATGGTTTCATTCTGTAGAACACAAAGCAATCAATTTTGCACATTTGTCCCTTTGTTCAACATAAAGAAATAGAAAATGCAGGAACAAATGCTATTTGACATCACTTTTTTGACAAATTATCGTTGTATTTTCAGTCTGTTCTGCTTATGTGGCATCAGTTAGATTGGACTTACTTTCTTGAGAATTTTATCTCAAGTATTCATGTGAAATATAAAAATGTATATTCGCATACTCTCTGTGTTCACAGTGAAATGTTTGGCTCCGTCTGACCCTGCACCAACTTGGAGCTGAGCTGCTTCATCATCCCCCTTCTCCTGCCTCCAGGTCAGGGGAGCAACCAAAAGCACATCTACCTCCACATCTCTCTCTACCCTGTTACTGCCACCCATCCTTCATCCCTAAAGATAGATGAGCCTGGGAGGTGAGCACCTGTCACACTGTAACTGACAGATCAAATATCTCAAGTCCTCAGATTCTCTGTAGACGTTCTTGTCGTATCTCACTCTTACCGTACGTGAAAACTCAAGGGTTTAAAAGTGCAAAGTGAACAGATGGACTGTAGAGAGAGAGAGAGAGAGAGAGAGAACATTTTCAGCGTGTTCCTGACAGTTTATGGAAGAAACTTCAAAGAAAGCTTTCTCCTCCACTGCTTGAGTAAAATCTGTGCTTGAATCTGTGCTTTTTAACACCACATGAAGTGAAGAAAAAATGTCCTAAATACCTTCTAATGGGAAATTTGTATGCATCCCTTACATCAGTGAGCTTGAGCTCCTAGAGTTTTCTTTGAGGCCTTAAAGGATATTCTGTCATCAGTTACTCACCCGCAGGTTGTTTCAAATCTGTATAAATGTCTTTGTTATGATGAACCCAAACAGTTCTTGGCCACCATTGAATGAATACCCTATAGGAAGAATTACTTTATAAATTTCTTTGTTCTGTTCAACACAAAAGAAGATATTTTGAAGAATGTGGGAAAGCGAGCAGTTCTGCGGCACTTTTGACTATTGTAATTGTTCTTATTATGATAGTCAATGGGGTCCAAGAACTGTTCTTCCAAATATCTTTTTCTGTGTGTTCATCACAACAAAGAAATTTATACGGATTTGGATAAACTCTGGGGTGAGTAAATTTTATATTTTGGATGTATTTTTGGGTTAAAATCTGTTATTCCGGGTAAAGTCAATCTGAATCTAAAATGGCTTGAAACATTTTTTGTGAGCAAGCAGGTTGTTCGTGTGCACTTAGGTGGGTTCATTTCAAAGTGCCCGTGACCTTGATCACACCTGCAGTGTTGAATGAGGATTTATTGACTAATGGTCTGAAAAGAAGTAGAAAAATATGCTTATTGCTGCAGTCACTATTTTGCAAGCAATGTACAAAATATTTGAAACGCAAAACACTTGATGAGATTTTGATGTCATTTGGTTAATATAGAGGCAAAATCTATGGATTGTGGACTTAAATGTTATATATTAAATGCATATCCTTATGCATATTATTGGTGTGATGTACATCTGAGCAATGAGAGTCTGTGAATAATATCACCAGACACATGCTGTTTCTTCCTTATACTCTGTATTTATTAATCTGCTTTATTAATCTGCTCTATCAGATTGCTTGGTTTTGATTCTTATCCTTCTGATTTCCACTCTGCTTAGAGAGGAGATATGTTGTCTGCAAGATTGTGTCATTTTTTTCTTTCCTTTTTTGTCATTGCAACAGCTGTGCATTGTGGTGTGGTATAAATAGTGAGTATACAGAAGACAAGGAACATACCATTTTCATAAGAGGGGTATAGTCACTAAACTCAATTACATCAGGTCTTGTGAGCATCCATTTGCCTTTCACTGGAGGGTTTGTGTCATTGTTTTATTTTTATCTTTCACACTAGCCTGAATTCCTACTGGGCACATCTTTAGTGTATAAGAGCTTTTACAGGTTTAAACACAGCAGACCCTGAAAGATGACTGTACATTATTTATTCACATTATATATATAATGAATTTTATGAAATTTACTTTAAAAGGTGAAAGGTTTCATCTCAAGATGGGACATTCACTTGTCGAGGAGCATTATGGAGTCTGTGTTTTGACATTGAAAATTAGATGACATGAAAAAGTCACATGAGATTCAGCTGTATTATGTGATCAAGGAAAAACTGGAATTTGTCTATTGGTGGATTTTAAAATTGTTGCTTCAATTTCCTAAAAACAAGTGGTTCTCAATAGGTGGGGTGGGGCCCATAAGGGGGCCACATCTGACTTCCAACGGGGCCTCAAGATGACCAATATTTTAAAAGTAGACTTAAAAACAAGATATAACGATATAACAAGATTATTATTTAGCCATTTTTATAATGAATAAAACATTTTCCAGTTAACGTTAAGCATATTTTATTGGGAAGAAATTGGGTAGAGGAGGGCCTTTAAATATTGCTGAATACAATGGGGGGCCTTGGGGTCAAAAAGGCTGAGAACCCATGCCTGAAACGATATAAAGTGTCTATAGTCAAATTTATTTTTAGATAACTAGACTAGTACGCCTTATGAAGAAAATGGAAGTGTTGATTTTCTGTCCAAAACTCTTCCACAGTGATAGGGTTTTAGGTGGTTGCCAGGGCGTTGCTATGCAGCTGCTGTTACGAGTAATGCTATTAGTAACATGTTATGAGTTTTTTTAAATGGTTGCTGTTCACATTTCTAGCTGGTTGTTATGGTGTTTTGATTGGTTGCTTACTTAGATCAGGTATAAATCCCAAGAGTTTATAATATCTTGGGCTCTCGATCTGGCTCAGCTCCCTGCCTCATATATACAGTATATGGGAGTTTTGTACTTGATGTATCTTCAGAATCTACCAAGCAAAAATCCTGAGTCTGTTTGATCACAAGCTTTGATCAATAAGTCCGATCAATTTTGAAATCATTCAACACGTTTCAAGACTGAACATTAAAGCTGCAATCCATAACTTTTGTCTCTCTCGCTATCTCTATTTGAAACAAAAAATTGCAGGTTATTTTACGTCAGTTCCCAAGGTGCAGGGGGCTGCAGGTGATAAGCAGAAAAAGAGAAATTATAATACACCTGACCAAAAAAGTGACCTTTCCCGTGTGTACTGAAGGCTGTATAACTGAGTAAAAACTACTGTAAATCCAGAGTGAGGGGAGGATTAATAAGGTCTTACCAGCTCTCCAGAAATGTTAAATAATTAGAGAGGCGCAGCAAAAATAATGTTCGGTGCATTCCGAAATTTTTTTACATTTCTCTTCAGCCGTAATGGTCATGATAGAAAGCATCTTTATTTTTTAATGTTTACCCCGCTGAACACTGATTAAGTCTGTAAATCCAATAACAAGGGATTGTACGGATGAAAATGCATTCTTGTTGCTGTAAGTAGGCAGCTTTCTCAAAATCGCAATAGAAGTTCTGCAGAAACCATCATGTCCTTGACCTACTGAGTCACCGTAACGCCGTCCCTCATTATTCTGCCAAATCAAATTATTTCAGATGCTGTGAGGGTTTTTATTGGCTGATCCGGTTACAGTGAGTCACAGGTCAAATTTGATTTGCCGGAGGCCGACGTGAGTGGGTGGGGGAGGATAGATCCATACCATTGATTGGCCGCGTTAGAGATGTATGCTAATACGTCGTTATTTGTGTCTTTTCTTAAAGTCTCCCAAGACACCAGTTGCAATGAAGGAGAACCCTGTCATTTTAATAGATCGCCCTTTTGGGAAATCTGCGTGGAATAAAATGCATTTTACAATCATAACTGTGCCTATTAAAATGTATTAGCGGAGAAATTACATGTGATGTTGTAGGTTGGTGGCAGCAGTGATATGACAGTCGGTTCTGTTCATTCGTTTGGCTTGCTAAATACAGCACATTTTAAATCAGCTGACATCGGTTTGTGTCGTAGCGTGATGCCATCTGTCAGTGTAAATGCGATGCACCTTAATAAGCCTGAATCAGTAAATCAATGGGTGAGGAGTTTGACTGGTTTGAATGGTCTTGTATGACCAGATACAAACCTTTAATGGCACGTCGCACCCAAACACAGTCTACCATTGACAGAATACTGAAAGCGCTATTGTGCATTATGCATTCTCTCTCTCCCTCGCTCTGCCAACGCCCATCCCTCCCTCTCCTCCACCAACCACGTCTGCCAATACTACATCAGTTAAATCTGGCAGTGGTAATCCGGTTGGAGAAATTATTCATTGTTGGCTGTGTATTTGTGCGCTTTTTAGTGCATGCTTGTGTAATAAGGCAATAAAAAGAGTCGGAAGCAACTGGTGTACAGGAGTGCACTCGTAAAGTGTTGTTTTTGATAATCTTATTCAGAGTCACACTGGTTTCATATTGGTTGGAATTACAGCTCTAATTCACTTCCAGCCTTGAGGAGTCCATTGAGAAAATCTGATTTGACTGTCTGCATTGAGATGCTAATGCTGATAATTCGGTCATTGTGTCTAAAGAGAAGCTGTGACTAATTGTATAGTCTGAGATTCTCATGTTTTGTTGCAAATAGAAAACTTTAATTCAGCGAATTTTTCATGCACATGCTAGTTTTGGTAACAATAAAATGCCCCCTTATTAGTGAGGTGGGAGAGCAACAAGGCATGTCGAAAGTTTCCATAACATGTACTAAAGGTCCAATGTATGAAATTTAGCAGCATCTAGCAGTGAGGTTGCAAATTGCAACCAACGGCTCACTCCACCCCTCCCTTTTGAAGCACTACGGTGGCTGACACGGGACTAAGATAAGTTTGTCCGTTTAGGGCTGCTGTAGAGACAACACGGCTAATTTCATACAAGAGGACCCACAGTGTATGTAGATAGAAATAGCTCATTCTAAGATAATAAAAACATAACGCCTCATTATGTAAGGTCTTTATACACCTCTGAAGACATAGTTATGTATATGTCAGATTATAAAACGGTCAGTTCTGGTCCTTGATTCTGATTGGCTGAGCCGAGTTCTGAGCCGTTATAAAATACCCCAATATATAACGGCTGACCGCACCACATAGCCTAAATATCATTTTATTTACTTTATTTTATGAAACCTTGCTAAGCATATGGAATAACTGTTTTATAAAAGCAATAAGCTTGTATATGTATATATGTATGTAAATGTATATATATGGGAGAATGGAGACGACTCAGAACAAACTTAGATGTAAGTTATCTAAAGAAATTTTCAAATGGTATAATTTAAACAAATAATAAAAGTAACAAAACAAATGTTCAACGAACAACGTATGTTTAAACAATGAAAGAAAAACTGCTGACACTAAACAATGTCATAAAAGTCATGGTTTGACTTTACCAGTCTCGTAGCAGACCTGGAATCACACATGGACGATTTCGGAAAGCAAGAATACTTCTAAATAAAGACGTGAAACAATCACTAAATGTCTCTTCAAATCATATATACACATCACACAAAACCATATCCTACTGTAACAGGAATATGACTTACACAGTAGATGTAATACATGTAGAAGTCATTAATAATTCCACATGACACCGTAAGGTATTAAAATTCGCTCTAAACCAAGAGCCGCGTTGAGCTCGCGCTCCAGTGATGACGTTATTATACAGTCACGGCATCACAGTATATTATATTGCATTTCTGTCAATATCCTCCACAAAAAATGAGACATTGGACCTTTAAGATGCCTTTTTGTGGGCATCCTTCTGTGCCTATGATATCCCACAATTTTGTGCGTGTGGTAACATCTGCTAGAGCAGCTAAAAAAAGTTATGTTCATTATTTTTTAAGAATTAAGTTATGTAGTCATTAAATATTCAGTGGTGATTCATTAGTTATTTTTAAAGCACACTTGAATTTGTTCTAGATCATTAGATGTGATGTTATGCTGTCTCTAAAGTCTGAATCTAGTTTACTTGAGTTTTTCTCATTTTTGCTGATTTGCTGTTTTTTACATAAAATCATTCTACATAATGTAAAGAACATTCTGTGAAAATATAACCTTGATATTTTAAAATACTGACTGAATAAGAACATGTCAAAGATTAAAACTTTAGTGAAGTTATTGGTGGAAATCAAACTTATGCTCAGGGCTCTCAAATTTTATCAAAAGTTTGGAGTGAGATCACATCTGTTAGGAGAGGAGCCAATCAAATTTTCAGCAGCGGCCCCTGAGCCCCACCAAATTCTCTTTCTCCCAAGGTTTTCCAACAGTTTAATTTTACTTTTAATTGACCAGCACAAATAAAAATTGTACAAATTGGTAAATCTGATAAAAGATGAATTCAAATAAAACACTTCAGTATAGGGGGCAATTCTCGCTATTAACAAACCATTAACTAGTTTTATATATTTTTACAATTATGTATCAAAAAGAAAAAGAAAATTGGCCCCAAACAAGTATGTGTACACATACAGCATGGTTGTAGAAATTGTCCTGATTCCTGAGCACGTATGACAAGCTGTGTGTGTAAAACATTACTGAAATGTTAAAATACATCTCTAGTACTTTTCTTAATTTTAGGTAGCCAAATCTTAGATAGCTTTGGCTTAGAAGCTTGTCTTTTATATGCATTGTATTCAAATACTTAAATTTAATCAGTTATTTCAACCAATAAGAATAATGACAAACTGTAGACAGTAAAATGTTATCAACAAAAGCCATCTTTCAACTGCAGCAGCATACTGTTTAATGCTGGTCAAATGTGCCATATTTACACCAATATTACATAATGTAAGATGAATGTATTTAATCATAATTGAAAGTGCAAGTTATACATTAAACATAAATGATAAAGACAAACAGATCTCATCCCCATTGATTACAAATACCTTCCCTATGGTAGTAAATGGGGGATGAGATCTGTTTGGTTACTGACAATCTTCCAAATACATTCCTTTGTGTTTAGCAAAACAAAGACATTTATACAGGTTTGGAACAATCTGAGGGTGAGTAATGCTGAGACAGAATTTTCATCTTTAAGACTGATGATGATGTCTTTGAGTCAGAGGAGCATGTGATCATGTCATATGTTTCAAAGAAACCTTTATTTAATCTGGGAATTAACAGAAAGCGAGCAAAAAACAGTTATTAACTTCAGTTATAATCTCGCGTTATAAAGGATGAAACGGACTGCATCAAACTCACGTTATAATAACGTAAATGGGTCTGACTGATCGTATCTGCTCTTTGCGAGCGAGCCGCAACAAAACTCATCTACTACGCCGGTGACTAATCTAAACTTCTGATTGGTCATCACGTTCATGCGATGTGTATGATTGGTTGTGATGGTCAGCGCTGTGAAGACGGATAAAATCTTTGATGCACCGTGATCAAACGTGAACGTAATGCTGTAACGGACACGTTTTGTTCATCTTCACATTTCATTTGCCTAGTCCATTAATTATTATATTAACAGATATTTGGAAAATGCTTTTAACCAAACAGTTCTTGGCCACCATTAACTACCATATTAGGAAAAATCACAATGGTAGTCAAAAGTGCTTTCCTACATTCTTCAAAATATCTTCTTTGATGTTCAACAGAACAAAGAAATCTATAAAGCATCTTTCCTTCTATGGTAGTCAATGGTGTCTTTCTCAGTGTTCATCAGAACAAAGTCATTTACAAAATGTTCATTTTTGGGTGAACTGTTCCCACTAAACAAAGGCATGTCCAAATGACGTCTTTTCTACATCATTGGTGACGTAGAAGAGACGTCCCCTGAGGAGCCAGAATGAAAGTTTTTACAACGTCTTTTTATGACGTCTTCTGGACTTCTGATTTTGATGTTCCGGTGATCTCTATAATTGCATTGAATCAATATCACTTTTGCACCTGCAATTAATGTTGAAACGTATTAATCCACCATTATTGTGATCAGTGTTTGCTTTAGTTGGGCTCTTGACCGTTACATTTCACTTATAAGTTAGGTTTTCTTTGGCCATTGAGATAATGTGTTAAGATACATTTGTTGTGGCAAAGCAAACAAAGCTAAATGAATAATTAGTGTTGGTTCACAATATTTGTAATGGAATGACTACCATGTGGATGCCATGTGCCCAGGAGCCTCTGAATTTGTTTCAGGGGGACTGCTGACTGCTTGAAATATTCCAGGCAGTTCAACACTGACTGAGCACGTTCTGTAGTCAGTCGCGCTGTAATGGAGACAGAGTGGAGTTCCATACCAAGAAAGAGGATGCTCTGCACAGGGGAGAGCTTGCTCTTTTCCCGGTTGACCTGTGGTCCCTGTGTGTACATAACAGATCTCGCGAGTGTGTCAAATGAGCCAGTCGTCGAGATAGTTTAGTACCCGCACACAACTCTCTCTCTGAGGGGAGTGAGGGCGGCTTCCATGATCTTTGTGAAGACTCGTGGGGACAGGGACAGACCGAAAGGGAGGACTCTGTACTAATATGCCAGACCCTCGAAAGCGAACCGTAGGAACGGGCGATGACGAGGGAGAATTGAGACATGTAAGTAAGCGTCCTTCAGGTCAATTGCCATGAACCAATCTTGACATCTGATAGATACCAGGATGCGCTTCTGCGTGAGCATCCTGAACGGCAGCTTGAGTAGGTGCCTGTTCAGGGTACGCAGATCTAGCAAACCCCTTTTTTGGGACGATGAAGTACGGGCTGTAAAACCCGTTGAACATCTCGGCTAGAGGGACGAGCACGATCGCTTCCTCTCCAGAGGGGTGGCGACCTTGGTCCGAAGCACGGAAGCATCCTTGCCTCTGACTGAGGTTAAGAGGATGCCCCAAAACTTGGGCGGGCGTCTGGGGAGTTGGACCGTGTAGCCGAGACGGACCGTATCCCGTAGTCACCGTGACGGTTTGGGAAGCTCTTGTCAGGCTCCCAGGGACCGAGACAGGGAGGCTAGGGGTACGTTCTGCTTCATCGAACTCCCGGGGGGTGGTTCGATGGCTGGCAGTACGGATCCTTCGCCGTGGGGGGGCCCCCGGAGAGGAGATCGGCTCTGCTGTTTTACCTGCCTGGCGATGATGTAGCACAAGGCACCATCTATTGAGAGTGCTTAGGCTGATGATTATCCTCGACATTGGGTCCCGCACTTTACTGTCGAGAACTGCGGCTCGACAGTATCACCAAACAGCCCCCCCCCCCCCTTGCGAGATGGGTGCGTCGAGAAAGCGGACTTTCTCAACATTACTCATCTGTGCAAGGTTCAGCCAGAGGTGTCTCTCCTGGACCACAAGTGTGGACATCGCCCGACCCAGCACCTTGGTCACCCGTAGAGTGAGGTCGGTGACAGCGCGGAGTTCCTGCATAAGCGCTGGGTCGGTCTTACCCTCGTGGAGCTCTCTCAACGCCTTGGCCTGATGGCCATAGCGTGGAGAGAGGGGACAGCTTGGCCCGCAGCAGAGTAAGCTCCCGACACCTAAGATGCCGAAAAACCTACATGCCTACACTAGCTTTGGACGGGAGTCTAGGTCGAGCCCCTGGGGGACATCGATGTATCCTCTAGCTGCCCCACCATCGAGGGAAGAAAGGGTGATGGAACTGGAACCGGTGGCTGACGGATTAGCGCTCACAGTAATCCTCATATCACCCTCGCTGCTCGCCGTAGCGGACGGCAGGGCCGTAGCCACTGCTGTCACGGAACGGGAAGCAGACGAGGTGGTGGCTGAGTCTCGTGGGAACACAGCCACCCATGACGCAACGTCTGAATCGTCAACCACCCGCAGTGCGGGCAGGACGTATCCACAAGGGCTGCCCCAGCATACTGGAAGCAGACCTCGTGTCCGTCCCCCTCCTCGATGAGTGTGTTGCACCCACGAGAACAGCAGGACATGCCACGCTGGAGAAATTTGCTCTTTTAGAGAAAAATTCGAACACTTCTGGAACCACCGAGACGCCCAGGGGAAGTCGGCGCAGGAGGGACAGTCCGCTGCACCACGTCGTAGAACCGGCAGTCTGTGTTGCTAAGTAGTAGCGAAGGTCTGCAATTCATGAGCGAAGGCTCCGAAGAACAAAAGGTGAATGAATGAGACACGCCGTCTCCCTTTTATACCCGGATATCTGGGGGTGGAGTCCGGCATGCAAATTTCATTCGCCAATTTCATTGGCCTTTTCTAAGTAGTTGGAAGCGATTGGTTCTCAAGGACGAACCCCATCTGTCGGCTCGACATAACGTCGAGAGACCGACAGAAAGGGAACCATTGGTATTGTATATTACTGTGTGTTGATGGATTGGTGTAATGGATTGTTCACTCAAAAATGTATCATTTTATTCACCCTCTTGTCATTCAAACCTGTATGACATTCTTTCTTCTGCAGAACACAAAATATATTTTGTAGAATGTTGGTAACCGAACAACATTTGCCCGCATTGACTTCCATTACATAACCACTGAGACATTTCTCAAAATATCTTCTATTGTGTTTCACAGAAGAAAAGGGTCATATGCAGGTTTTGAATGACATCAGAGAAAACAAATGTTGACAGAACTTTAATGACGAACTATCCCTCTAAACAATATTACATAATTCGGTTAATTTTTCATCATTTTTAAGTATTCTCTGTTGTTGCATATATTCAAACAACTCTTGTTTAAATGGCTGATTTTTTGTTCAGAACTTTTGAATTTATGCATTACAAGACAAACTTGCACATCCACAGACAGGGCAGACAAACAGAAATTGGAACAAAACAATGACAGTAATTAAGAATACAATGTTTGCATTGTCCCAGATCTCCACACATGCAGTAGACAACATGCTGGCTTGTGGGTAGGCCAACGAGTGAGACCTCTACTGGTTTCTGGTTTCTGCGAACAGCCTCTGATTAAACCTGCTCCCCACAAGCTGAAGACTCGACGTGTGAGAACCTCGATGTGTGCAAGAACGAACCAGACAGATGGAAAATGACACAGTGTTCCTCCTTATTTGCACCCTTTTTGTAACGTGTCCCAGCTTTTCCTCCTTCATCTGTGACCTTCATCATCTTTATCAGGCCAGTTCTGTTTCTCCTTGTCTCTTTGCAGCTCATGTGAGGTATCACGGCCTGCTGATTTGAGCCCACGATTCACGTACAGCTGATATTACCTTTTCATGGAGCTATTTTAGAAAACTCATTTGCATAGTATCTGCAGGTGTTGGCACAGCACACTTTAGCCCTCTACAGTGCAGTAGGTTTGTTCTGTGTTGAAAATACGTTGATAGTACGTTTTTCCTTAAAAGTGCGTATGTTCTTCCTCTGGAAGCTGTATTTTCTTGCTACGTGTGGGTTGTTAATTTGTTTAATATTTTCTTAAAATGCTGGCATACTCTAAAAGAGATGTGTTTTTGCTGGAGGGAGGAGTTACCCTGTGACTCTGAGATGATGTGCGTGCAGAATCAATAATGGTAAACAGTCGCCCCCCTGAGATCACATTGTTAGGTCTGTCACTCTGTTGATTGATTCGACTGACTCACCAATGCCAATAATACTCTCTTTCATCTCCTTGGGATGTCTCCAGGAAGGAGCCCAGGTGAGTCAGTTGCTTACAGATGGGAGGTGTTGGACGTTTTTCAGAGTAGATATTTTTTGCAGATTTTTAACGTTTTTATCAGGCTGAGAAAGGGGATTTTCCAGGAACTCTGAAAGGGAAATTGGGTAATTTTTCAATAGCCAATAGACATCAATTTACTTCATAGATGTGAACGTGATTAAAAAAACATTCACTTTTTGATGCTCTGTGGTGTCTGTGCGAAAGAAAAATTACAGATGAGGTCTCTTAAATATCTGAATTATTTCTCTTCTATATCAGTGTTTTTAATTGAAGTACAAATGGAAACTTGTCTTTTGCGTCCCAGATATTTCTCATGAGAATAAGAGCCAGAAATCTCACAAATTTAGGGTTTCAGAAGTTTCAGAAGACATCTCAACAATGTCACAAACTGAGCTCAGATTTGTCAATTCTGCAATCAAATATCAATATTATTGAAGGTCTCAGTATGAACTCAAACATTTCTCATCAAATCAAGATTATCCAGATTATTTTACCTATATAATTCATTCCAAACTCTTAATGTATTTGAACTATTGTCTCATTTAGTTTATTTGTATTTCTACGAAGTAATTTAGGAGAAGCATCTGAGACTGGGTTGATACTTACAGTAAAGGAAACGCAACTGAGACTATAATGAGCAATAAAACGTCCTCTGGGTGGGGGTGGGCAGACTGTCATTTTAACACCCTCTGGCGTTCCACCACTTTGTTACGTCTAGACCAATTACTGCTGCCTTCTGATGCGTCTATATGCACACTGTCGCTTTTGATCCCACCTTACGAGAACAAAAACTGTGTGACTTCTTTCTGACATGATATCTCTACCAACATGCCACATATCGTCATGCATGGAAATAGATATCAGGTTTGCCGTGGATGTTGTTAGTGTGCTGTGCACTGTTGTGTGCTTCCATCGCCTCTCTGCTCTTCTGTTCGGGTTGAGATGTGAGGCTCAGACACACTGTTGTTCATCCGGACGAGCTGTCAGGCTCAGTTCTTTGTGCTGATTAAAATAAGATCGGCGCTTTTTTTAAGCGTCTGCCGCAAAATGTCAACCATCACAAGCGGAGATGCTCCAGAAATGTCAAAACTTTGGTATTTATTAATGACATTTGGGCCGTCAATTATTTAACTAGCCATCAGTTGGGATGCACAAAACTATGTACTTTTACAATCAACTAGTAAGTGGATTGTCTGAATGAAAACACAAGTGCCCAAAAGTGATTAATGTCTAAAAATGTATATCTTTGCCTTTTATTTAAATGCATTATTTAAAATATCATGAAAATGTTATATGTTGCAGAATTGAGTGTAGACTGAAGGTTTGAGAGAATATAAAGAGGCTTGGCAAAACATACACACAATACATGTGAATGACTACTGTAGTCAGAGACAAGAGAAACAACAACAAATAATAATTAGAATAAATTATTAAACCTCAATGTTTGCTTTTTGTTATGTGTTTTGTTTATTTATTTGTATATTAAGCCCATATTCCGTGATACTCTATAATTAGCTTTTTTGCCACATTATTTTTTGTCAAAAAATGCCTTTTTTTTGCGTTTTCTCCATTTTATACCATACATCACATATTATGATGGTTTAATCGAAAATAGAGGTCATTAAAAGCAAATACTGTACAGAAATGCATTTTTTGAACATCACTTTTGACAACGTTTATAGTCAACTAGTCACAATCTTGAGGAAGCTCTAAATAATTAGATATAAGATGCTGAAAAACATCAAAACATCAATCGCTTTTATTGTGCAAAATTATAAATCCTCACAAATAATAGACACCCATGCAATGTGGATGACAGTACGTACAAGCATTGCGCACAACAGACAATTCTAAAATAGGATGTTTAAGAGTTTTTAGACCTCTTTCCCATTTCTAGATTGTGTATGGTGAGGTGTCATGAGCTCTCACTAAAGACAGATACTTGATACAATATACGATGTAAATACTACGCAATGGAAATGCAACTGGCTTTGTAACAAACCTCTGTTTAGTCCAACATTTGTTGCTGTTTTATAGCTAATCTCTGTTTTTGTTTATATTTACTGCAGGTTTTGCTTGAGCTGAAAAAAGTGGAGCCCAATCTGGGTGAAGGAATGCTCTGCGTGTAGACCCTCCCCAGTCCCAACCATGAGCCACCAGGAGGCGCCACATGGCCAGGAATTGAGAGAGGTGGCTGAGGCCGATCTGGAGCGCAGGGGCCCTGAGGGCCAGCAGCCTCCCTCATCCCACCGTAGACGCCATGACAATGGAGATGGCAGCTCCCGATCCGGTCGAACCCGTAACCACCACAGCAATCACGGTACAGAGAATAACCACTACCAGTCCCAACAGCAGGGGGCTCAACGCTACCGTAGGTATGAGGGATCTAACGGAGGAACGAACCGCACACGTGCTGCGAGGAGGCAGACTGAAGAAGGCAGTGCAGAGCAGCAGCCCATACCGAGACCCGCAGTGACGCGTTACCGCAGACAGGGGGACAACGAGGCCCGGCTACGGGCGCAGCAGCAGAGACAGAGGCAGCGGGAGAGGCAGCAGAGAGATGCGGAAAGAGCCGAACAGCACAGGCAACAGAGTCTCAGCTCCCCTACGCAGCCTTTGCCGTCGGCCCAAGAGCCGGAGGATGCCGAAGAGGACGACGGGGAAGGAGGCAGCGTGCTGGCCCGATCTGCAAGTACTGAGAGTGGCTTCCACAACCACACCGACCGAGCAGAAGGAGATGCGGTCATGGCCATGGATGCCGAGCCAGAGGACGAAAGCACGTACGGCATCCCGCTTCGCCCTGAAGCGGAGGAGTACACAGAAAGTGCCGAATCGGAGCAACAGCATGGTGGTCCAGCTTACCCCCAGCCCCAGTACCCACCTCAGCCTCCGCCTCTACCTCGAGAGCCCCTGCCCAATGCAGAGAGACCACACAGTCGCGATGCAGAGACGCTAAATCCCAACTGCTCCAATTATGTTTACACTCAACCCGTGTACCATAACCCTGCCGGAGCAGGAGAGCCCTGCGAGGGTGGAGCAACAGAAGACGAGCCCTACTCTGAACCTTATGCTGAATACTCAGTCCAGGAGCACGTTTATGAAGAGATATCAGACGCCCCCGTGTCCAAAGCTGAGGGTCAGACGCCTCAGCAACGAAAAGCGGAATTTAGACTCTTCGAGCGTGACTTGTACCAGCAGCAGGAGGCTGTCGGTTCCAGGCTCCACCACTACGACGAGCGATCCGATGGGGAGTCGGACAGCCCGGAGAAGGAAGCAGAGTTCGCCCCCTACCCCCGTGTGGATAGCTGCGAGCAGGACGAGGACATTGACCAGATCGTGGCGGAGGTGAAGGAGAGTCTTAGCTCGCAAAGCCTGGAGCGTGTTGCCATGGGTCTAGACAAAGACGGGGAGGAGGAAGAAGACTGGCCCGAGTCTGAGCACCAGTCCCACGGTCAAATGGAGGAGATCAAACCCCCAGAGCAAGAGGGTGAAGGAGAGGGCAGGGAGCAGCCCCTCAAAAGCCCCTCAGAGGAGTCGGGTCCGGTAAAGAGCAGTCGTGACAAGAGAGACGCGATCTCACTAGCTATTAAAGACATCAAAGAGGCAATAGAGGAGGTGAAGACAAGGACGGTTCGCTCGCCCTACACACCCGACGAGCCCAAAGAACCCATCTGGGTAATGAGACAAGACCTGAGTCCCACAGCAGAATCTGACGTGCAGCCGTCTCTAGGAGGCGATGTGAGTATGAGCCGTTATGCGTAGAATGTCACATTTGCTTCAGTTTATGTTTTTTTTACCATGTCCACTGTTTTGTTGCTCTTTTTAATTATTTTTGTTCACGAAACCATTATATGGTTAAAATTTAATTACAAGCACAAAAAAAAATGTTAACCACAAATTGACCTACTGTCACTATCAATATTTGTCATTTTGAGATTGTTAACATCTGCTAATGCTTGTGGCCACTTATCTAGTTGACAGAAGTGGCCGCTCTCGCCCTTTATTGCTTGGTTGATGTTTTACATTATTTGTTTCTTTAGCCATCACAAATTAAACAAATTGTAACAAGGGTTTGAAAGCCAAAAAATTCAGTTGTCACCCCAATCATTACATTTCTGTTCTTGTGTTACTCTAGAACACTACCTTTAAAACGGTTTAATCAATAACGTTATTTTAAACTTTTGGCTGGTGGTGTATTTTGCAGGCAGACTTATTTTTTCTTTACTTTGTTTATTTTTTGTATTTGTATTTTTATTTACTTTTTACTTATTTGTTTATTTTTAACCCCAAAAAGATTCCAGCTTGATGTTGTTTATACTGTACGGCATAAAAGTTGACTTGTTTTGTAATTTTGTTTTTGCCTATTGAAAAAAGTTGGCCACTAATGATGTTAATGGTTGACTAACGATTAACAAAGTTCGGGAGAAGCCAGAGCATATAATTAAGACCGGCTGGTTCGCAATCAGCAATCATAGACTCTACCCTATCAGCTCAAGCGAACCAGCACATAAGTAGACAAAGATTCTTACCTGAAGCCATCTCTAAAGGATTACACATCCCACCACCTCCCCGGCCCCTCCACTTGAGCTCTTGTTGATAGCAGGACTCCGGTTCGGCCGTTTCCAAGCTCGGAACCCGCTCCCCGGACAGCACGCCAAACACGCATACTTTTTACTACCCCTGCTATCTTCATTATCTGCTCAGGTGAACTCGTGAAATAATGATTCAACAATTAAAAATTTCGTTCAATTACAAAAGCTTGAATTTATGTTATATCTTTTTATATTTACGCTGTAACACAGTGCATTGTTCAATCTGTGTAGCAGGTGCAACAGATTACTAACAAAAATCTCTGAGGGAAAGGACGCACAATTGCTTTGTTGTTTTCCTCACATGGCCAATCGCATCATTCCCCCGCTCGTGACTTAACCCCTCTATCACTGTTCTTTTCTGGAGAGGACGACGGCACACGCCAGCCTCTCTCTCATGAGTGGCGCCTGTCACTGCGACCGACAAATTGCATGTCAGCGGGAAATGAAAACGGCTCGCACTCATAGAACAGCTCTCCTTATGTGCGGCCCGAAGGCCTCATCTGTATTCCGTGAAAGCTGCATGAGCGTGCAAATTGAGCTTTCCTCAACCCCAACACACCCGGTCTGAGGAGAAGTAGATGAGCACCTCATGAGTAAAATAAAGACTACGTTTTCTACTTATTTCACACTTCTTACATTTTTTAGATATCCTCTTTTGTCCCTCCCTTAGCCTAGATAAGTATAACCCTTTTATTGAAATAATGAGTAGATGTCATTCAAGTCCGCCCACGGTTGGTATTGACTTAATGCTATCGTCTCACACTGTGTGGTTGAGATCTTTGATAGCTTTTCTTTTGTTCATTTGCATAATTAATAGATTCCGTGCTGCATAATTGTAGTCGATCAATCACGGCTGAATCAGTCACGTTGTACCGACAAATTACAAAAACACACACGCTCTGTCTCGCTGAACAAACAGCAACTTTTTCCACGGTGCGCATTAAAAACCAGACTCCTCCGTCGCCTATTTCAGTGGCGTTAATTAATCACCATTGTTTGTCTGTGAAGCATTCGTGAGCACAGGGCTTCATTCACAGGCTGTTCTTTGGGAACTGGGGCTTTTCCCTCACCGACGAGAGGAAACTTCTTTGTGCCATTTAGAGAAAAAGAGAAACAATTGCACTTGAATTGAAAACACCCAATGGCTTTTAAATGAGACACAAGCCACCGCGTGCCACAATTACAGCTGCGTGTGTAAATGATTGTGCAGATTCATGCTTTTATGCTTATATCCCAGATTAGTTAAACCAGGTTAGAACTGGATTTTCTTTTGCTTGACTTTTTTATACATTTAGTTAGACTGTAGCTTTTTATACAAGGAACACACAAACAAGTTACCTGTACAACACACTTTTTTTAATAATACTTAAAGATGCTTTTTTTTACCCTCACCCAAAAACGAAAATTCTGTCATTTACACTCATGTCATTTAAACCCTGTACATGACTCTTTCTTTTGTGGAAGAAGATATTTTGAGAAATGTGTTAGTGGTTTTGTGTTCATACAATGGATGTCAATGGGGTTCAATGTTGTTTGGTTACCAACGTTCTTCAAAATATCTTCTTTTGTGTTCTACAGAGGTTTGCTTTGACATGAGGTGAATAAATGATGAATTTTCATTTTTTGAAACTTTATCCCCTTAAAACTTTTCTTTCGATGACCGTATTTTTCCGTTCTCAGTAGGTGCTAGAGATAGATTTCAACATGGAGTTTTATACAATTGTTCATCTCCAGAAGCCTCTTTAGACTTCTCGACGTACCGCAATTCCCATTAAAGATCTGCTTAACTTGGATCAGCGTTGTGATGCCGGCTGTCATTCGCTGTTGTTCTCAGAATTTGACGATTTGTTGGAAGCTTGTTATTTTTCCCCTCCACAATATGATTTATTTAGTGCAGTCGGGAGACACAGAAAGAAACGGCCTGTAAATAATTCAGTAAGGTTCATATAACACCAGAGAAGAAGAAACTGGCCTGCATTAATGCTTAAGGCACTTCGCACTACTTATTTACAATAAGTGTTACATTTGTTTACGTTCAGTGTGTTTGGTGTGTCGAGGACAAAAAGTGAAAAATGTAGGAATAACTAATAGTCACTCTAAGTTTATTAGTGCTAGCACAAATGTTGGTGCTATGTGATGTTGTGTAGCTGTTTGATCTTGGACCAGGTCACTGTGACGTTTGAGGGCAGCTGTTCCAGGAACAGTTTTCCCAGGTAGGGATGTAACCAGAGCTGTGTCCTATCTTGTTGTCTAGGGCCATTTGTGACCGTTTCTGCATTTGACAAGAGAAGAAGTGACTCGTCTGTGTGTCCAGAGTACAACATCTGCTGTTCTGTTTGCCTTTTTTATCTGATCTTTTGGAAGCGTGCATTGATATGGAAAATTTTTGGATGTATCAGGTAGATCATCGCCATGGTGATGAGGTGAGGAGTTGAGTTAAGGGTTTAGATATTTGATCATTTTGTGTTTAAAGAATTTGTAGAATAACAAAAATCTGTATTTGTATGTATGAAGTGAAATGTTTTTTTGTTTTTTTTAGTATGGCATCGTGTTATATGGTTTACTTTATATGTTATGACAATCAAGAGCAATATCTTTTAATATAATTCTGTCCTGCTTCCTCCTAGATTTTAAGGGTATGAGTCACTTGTTCTATGATTCAGACGTGGCCTCTTCTGAGACACGAGTCTTACTTTAGAGCCAGTTATGCATCTACGCTGAAATGAGCAAATCTGTTGTGCTAAAGAATCTTTTTTTGTTCTTCTCTGTGGAGATTTCTTGGCTTTTTTTGACGTGTTATCGTAACCCACTGCCAACAACAGTCATTTAAATCCCTCTGACAATATTTAGTACTTTCATGAAGTATAAAATGCATGCACAGTATCTTTTCATTTTATCACTCTCTTTTGTTTCACCCATATTGCTTTGCTTTCAAACTTCAAATGTTGTTCTTTCATTTGTTCATGTTATGATTATGATACATCTCTCAATGTCACAGAATATATTGCAAACATTCATATACGTACAGTAATTGCTTATATTTCTCAGGTATTCACAAAAGACCGTGAAGCATGAAATATTAATGTCCTCTTTTCTCTAGTCTCCAGGCTCTGGCTCCACCTCCCCGCAGGGGGCGGAGTCCTCCAGTCGTCACCTGCCTTCACATGAGGGGAGTGACAGCTTTGAGTCTCCGTCTCCAGTCAGTAAAGAGGTAGGGGGCTGTCAATAAAGCCTTTGAAATGCGATCGGCTAAAATTGGATGGTTCTTTATTAGTGTTGGGAATACTATGCTTAGAATTAGACTTCAGGCTCAGTGTGTGCTCAGTGTGATTTAAAAGCTGTTATAAATTATCTAGCATACCGTTAGAGTAGATAAATTGGAACAGATTAAAATTTAAAACGGTGTATTTCTCCTTTGCCGTAATCTTTGTTTAACATGGATTTAGCCATATGGCTGGAGTTATGCTTTTGAAGAGAGGAAAAAATCAATTGGACACATGCTATAACAAAAAATTTAAGTGTTTGGCTCCAAAATGATATAACTAAAATAATTCGGTTTTTTATTGTGCTTTCCAATTAATATCAATCAAACTGCAGTTGCTTTGTTTTGATTAAACTTAAAGCCATAATAACTCAAAAAATACAGCTAACTAACACAATAAAACACAATAAAAACTTGATAACTTAATAAAAAACAGTTATCTCATTTTGGAAGCAAACTCTTCATTTATTACTTAAAGTGTTCTTTTCTTTTAAAGTTTGTTCTGGGCTTTAAATACATTATATACTGTATTTGTATGGTAATTTTAACTTTAATTGACGCATGATAAATAAAAAATAGTAATGCTATTTTTTAAACATTTTGATATTAAGGTTTTGATTTAAAAAAATATTGGGTGTTGGAATATGAAATGTACAATAAAAATGATTAAATACGAAAATCCTAAAAGCAAAAATTAATCAATAAATTAACAGCCTTTACTGACTAATTTCTCAGTTAAAGGGCAGTGAAGAAGCATAGAAAATATACACAGTTTAATATGTAATATGTAAGAATAATATATATTTTTATATAAGATAATATAAGTGACATGCATATGCCAAACCTACACTGTAAAAACACTATAATATTATTAAAATTTTAAAGTTTTATTTGACAGAATTTTCATGTATTTTTTGAACATATCAGATTTATATAAATAGACTGCAAATTTACATGTGGGGTGTAAAATAACATGACAAACATAAATGTTATATTATGTTTTTCTGGCACCCCAGTTGCTGGAATATTGCCATTTTATGTTTTTTTATAGTAACTGCTTGATTTTTTTCTTGTATGTGCAGTCAAGGAAAAGTCTCGCTTCATTTCCAACATATGTGGAAGGTGAGATTGTCACTGAGCTTATTCGGTTTTGCACAATTTAGTTCATTGTAATTGTCACTCAATCCTAAATTTGTTTTAAAATGATGTAGGATGTTCCTCTCTCATCTCTCAGTACCAGGACCTTGTGATCCAGAGGATCTCATAGATGGTATTATTTTCGCTGCTAACTACTTGGGATCCACCCAGCTGCTCTCAGACAAGACGCCCTCTAAAAACGTGCGCATGATGCAGGCCCAGGAGGCTGTGAGTCGCATTAAGGTGAGGTGAAACTATTCCGTAAAGCCCGGCTTCTTTAAATCTGTTAACCTACTACGGCATTTCCTTCAGAATATGCATAAATGATGTTTACTGCACAAGTGTTTCATTCCTCGGATACGAGGCGAAGGTGCGTTTTTCAAACAGAAAGTGTTTTTTTGGTATTTATATTCAAATGTTGGCCGAGGTGAACAGATAAAGACGGATGCTTAAGAATGCAATAATAAAACACTTAGGTACAGTAGGAAGCTATCCTGTTCCTGTTTGTAAAGGAATAGAAGCATTTACTGCCTCCTGTTCATCCACCTGGAGCATAAGTCAGCCATTCTCCATGTCAGATGCATTACTCAGCATTTTTTACCTGCACCTTTAAAAAATGCAGTGAACCCAATACCTGTCCATTTAGTGTCCTTCTGCAATTCGCTGTGTCATCACTGAACACATTTTGTCTAAATATTTTGTCTAAACACCTTAAATGGCATTTTTAATAACAGAATATCGTATGACAGGAAACAGAAACCTACGCACTACCAATACAGTAGATTCACATGTTGTTCTGGTTGCTTGTTAAAGAAATAGTTCACCCAAAAATAAAAAAAATTGTCATCATTTATTCACCCTCATGTTGTTCAAAATCTGTTTGACTGTTTTTCTTCTATGGAACACAAAAAAAGATATTTTGAGAAATGTATCCATACAATGGAAGTCAATGGCGGCCAATGTTGTTTGGTTACCAACATTATTCAGAATATCTTTTTTGTGTTCTGCAGAAGAAACACAAATAAGAAAGTAAATGGTGAAAGAATTTTCATTTTTGGTAAATACCTGGCAACCTGCATTTAAAATAATACAACATGTTGGTGGGAGCAGTTCAAGCAGGTCAAGTTCTTGAAACTAGATTCGCTCAAACAAATGTACAATGTTACAAATGTATTTCAACCGTATAGCTTAAAAAGTCCATTAGTGTCCTCAGTAAAGGACAAAAAGCACTACTATAACAGTATACAGTAACTAATTACTTAGTAACTAGTTACACCTAACACTGCTCTCTTGAATCTTGTATAAGATTTCATATATTTATGAAAGTTCAATGTGGGCCAAATAAATCAAATCTATTTTTATTATGTATACACACTTGATCTTCAGATGTCACTTTGCATATACAGTAGGTAAATTCTGCCTTTGAATTTTAGGTGTGGTTCTCTATATATACCTTATTAAACATATATACATTATTAAACATATAACGTTATAGACTTAAATCCACTGGCACACTTTGGGATTTGTTAATGGAGCATCACCTTCAAACAAGCATAAAGACCAAAATCCACATCTGAGTCAGTCCACCCTGCTTCAGCAGACGTAGGTCTTCTTTTGATGGCCAGTTTGATCCATTTTCACAGTGTGATGGCAAATCTTAATCTAATGTTCAGCAGAGCCACTTTCTCATTTTTATAGTTGACAATTTATCAACGCTAAACAGTAATATAACACACATATATTCAATATATTATAATAAAAGAACAAACATGCCACCTGGTGGACAACAGTGCAAATTACAATAAAAAACAGCTTCCCATGTATCAGGTCGACATATTGTAGCAGGGTGGTGTCCTCAGCTTTTTGGCTTGATGTCATATGAAGTCATTCCCTCGTGGATAAAAATCACATACGTGCAGCTTCTTGAGCCAAAAGAGATCTCAAGAGGTCTCGTGAAAGATCCACTGTGGATCAAGAATGTGATTCGTGTCCGGCGTGCTGAGCTTTGCTTTATCTAACAATGTTCCTGTCTCTGTTTGTTCCATGCTGAGCAGACGGCCCAGAAATTAGCCAAAAACAGGAAGAAGGTGCAGTAACCGCTCATGGGTTTGGTGTTTTTTTTTTGTTCTTCGTCTAGTTTTGCTTGGTTTCAGCACTTGGTGTTTTCATAATTCTTGTCGGTCCTTGCCATTTTTCTGAATCCAGCAACTGGTCACGTGCCTGTGTTTGTCTGCACAGTCTGTTAGTCATCGCTCATTCCACACCGAACATTACCTCAGTTTTATCACCAAACCGTACGCATAGACGGGGGAATTTAGGATTGAGGTCATTACGGGAAAGTGTTATTTGCTGGATACAGAAAATGCAAGCGTTTCTTTCTTATTCTTTATCTTTTTGGTTGTGAGGTTCCGTGTTTGTGGTTGTCTTTAAAGGTGTGTCTCTGGCACGGCATGTTTGACACTTTTAATACATCGCTTGGTGGTGTCTGAAAGTCATCTCTGTTCTTCTTTCTCTGTCTCTCTCGCTCGCTAAGTCTTTTTAAAATGAAGAACAAAACTAACCAACTAACCACGTGCAAGCTGGATTTGAAAAATACACACAGAACAAAACAGAGTTCTCAATGAAGGAGATCATATAAAACGGAAAAGTTGTTTCCGTCTTTAACATTTGATCTTGATGGTGACAAGTATCTTTGAGTTTCATCTTAAAGCAAACTGAAAAGAGTGTCATGCTCCTTCATGGTATCTCTGGGCCTAGCTCTCTCTTTATAGCTCTTTCTGTCTCAGCATCTGACATTTGGTGGATCTTTGTGTCTTCAGGCTCCTGAAGGAGAAGCTCAACCCATGACCGAAGTGGATCTCTTCATCTCCACGCAAAGGATCAAAGTTCTCAATGCAGACTCACAGGTGCCCCACCAACACATCCGAAGCATTTCATGGTTCTTTCATGAGTTGTCTCACCATTTCGTCTCCCCCTCCTGATCGACAGGAGACCATGATGGACCACGCTTTAAGGACCATCTCGTACATCGCCGACATCGGGAACATCGTGGTGCTGATGGCGAGGAGGAGAATGGCCCGTTCTGACTCACAGGAGAACATGGAGGCCTCTGATCCAGCCCAGGATGAGAAGCGCCAATACAAGATGATCTGCCACGTGTTTGAGTCTGAAGATGTGAGTTTTCGGCTGGGTTTTTTTTCTCCATTATTCATCATTGGAGTTTGGGTTCCTCGCCACAGCAGAGCAGTGCAGTGTTGGCTTGCTCACCGGGAGACTGCATTTATTTATTCATTTATTTATTAGATATTATTTATTATAATGATCTTGCTTGGTCTATAAACACCATGCACTGTGCTGTGTTTTACCTTTCTGTGTTTTTCTTATTTGCTCCTGTAAAGCTGCTTTGGAACAATGCACATTGTGAAAAGCGCTATATAAATAAAATTGAATTGAATTGAATTGAAGTTTTCATCCTAACTCAGTCAGGGGTGACCTTATCAAATGTTGAGAGAGCATGGCATTCATACAAGTCTCATCTCAGCAGGAAATAGCCAGATCCATGACATGCTTTTTGACCTTACCTGGTTTGCTAGCTGTTTTGGTAACCTCATTTTAATTTATTGCATCATTCTTTAAATTGTATCAAATCAGATGAGCTAAACAATAATAAATGCATTAGAAGTTGAGGTAAAATACTGATATAAGCACAATACATAAATACATCCCTTAATTAAAGGGATGGTTCACCTAAAATAACAATTCTATTATCATTTATTAGCCCTCTTGTCATTTCAAACCTGTATGACTTTCTTTCTTCTGCAGAACACAAAAGAAGATATTTTACACATTATAATGAGTTTAGACACCCTGCTTCATTGTGTACTAGTTGCAATATGTCTGCAAAAACCTTTTCCAATTTTTTGTGTTCGTCAGGCTCAGCTCATAGCACAATCCATCGGCCAGGCCTTCAGTGTGGCATACCAAGAGTTCCTGCGTGCCAACGGCATCAATCCAGAAGATCTGAGCCAGAAGGAGTACAGCGACCTACTCAACACACAGGACATGTACAATGATGACCTCATTCACTTCTCAAAGTCTGAAAACTGCAAAGATGTAAGTAGACAATCCACGCTTTGAAGACCCAAGAGACAAAAGTGACGATTTTGCCATTCATGTGACGTCATATACCTTCTTCCGCCTTCGTTTTCTAACAGTAGTGTTTGAACAGATGTAACCGTGGTGTTTGTCTGCTCTCAGGTTTACATAGAGAAGCAGAAGGGAGAGATTCTCGGGCTGGTGATCGTGGAGTCGGGCTGGGGCTCCATCTTGCCCACTGTTATCATAGCAAACATGATGCACGGCGGTCCCTCGGAGAAGTCCGGAAGGCTGAACATCGGGGATCAGATTATGTCTATCAACGGCACCAGCCTGGTGGGATTACCCCTCTCCACCTGTCAGAGCATTATCAAGGTACAAGTGTATCGTGTAACGAAGAGCCGACGTTTATTTGTAATAGCAAATACACGCATTTTATATCCAAGATGTTGTTCTTTTCTCTCAGGGATTGAAGAACCAATCTAGAATAAAGTTGAACATTGTCCGATGTCCCCCCGTGACCACCGTTCTCATCAGAAGACCAGACCTGAGATATCAGCTGGGCTTTAGTGTGCAGAACGGCATTGTGGGTATTTTAAGGAGACAACTTGAAATGTTTGAGAACATGTTGTGAAACTGTGATCTACAGAATGTGAATGTATTTGGTGCTCTCCAGATCTGTAGTCTCATGAGAGGAGGTATAGCGGAGCGCGGTGGGGTGCGTGTCGGACACCGGATCATTGAAATCAATAGTCAGAGTGTTGTGGCCACGCCTCATGAGAAGATTGTACACATTCTGTCAAATGCGGTCGGTGAGGTAAGTCTTGCTGACACAGTCATAGTTAGTTTGGATAGTAATAAAACTGCATGTGCCTTAAAGTCGCATTGGATAAACGTGAGCTGATCGCTGAATTTCGTCTCACTCCAAACAGATTCACATGAAGACTATGCCGGCTGCCATGTACCGCTTGTTAACAGCCCAGGAGCAACCAGTTTACATCTAAACGCTTTCTCAAGTCTCCTGCCCTGTTGTCACCAGATATAACCTTAATGTTGATGTGAAACTCTGAGCCCTGTGGACTGGTGACTGTGTGATTGAATCCAGCTAAACGCGGCTCTCCGTGACGCTTTCGGTCTCTCCTCACTGCTCCCGTCATCTCATCTTTTTCTGTTTCTGTGAGTGAGTATGCTGTGCCGTGTCATACCTCCTTCTGTGTGCGCTCAGCTTGGTTGTGAAAGTAAAGGACAGGAGCGAATGGCGAGAAGGGGGCATGAAAAATGTAGAGACCCATTGCATGGGGATCTTTATTACTATTCAACTATTAAAACCAAATTTGTACTCACATTATATTTACAACACAACGCTTCGTGGTTGACAAAAATGTGACGGTAAAATGAAAAAGGAGTTTGCCTTACTGTACTTGTACTGTACGCTGTTATTTATTTGAGCTGGGTAGCGTTTAGATTCAACTCAGTTAGGAATATGGTGGAATGGTAGGGGCATCGTGGAATGTCTTGTAGACGAGTTTTTCCTGGAGCATCTGGACATGTTTTTTAGTTGGTAGACACAGTTTGTCAACCATCCAAATGCTATCCTCACTTGTGGGAGGGCAGAGATTTCTTGGTATGAGATTGGATGACACGTTGTCAGTCTGAAACTCCTTTTTCGACAAAAAAACATTCAGGCACATTTCAAAACATTTTCAACCTGCTTATAGTTGAAATACTGAGAAATCTCCAGCATCCTCCAAGTGCAAAAGCAACCGATGAGTGGCAGAAGAGTCTGACTATAAAACATGGCTTGATGTTTATGCATAAAATTCAGAAGTACTGGTGTATAGAAATGGACCAAAACAGTTTTGCGGTTCGTCAAAGGTGCAAATGTCATGCAAATACACACAATTACAATTACAATATCAAAATAGTATATCTAGAAGTGTGTTGTAGGTACTGTATGTATTAGAGCACATTTAAATAGAGATAATGCCTTACAGAATGTTGATGCCATATTGTGAAAGGATTTAGGATTTTTCAGACTTAATGGGGTGAACTAAAATTACATTTAGGAAATTTGTAGATCACAGAATAATTGAATTATGGGCCTAAACTTATATAACGCAAATACTCAGTTAATGAGGAGAAAACATCATAACAATTAAGCATCATATTTGTGTTTTTTCTTTTCCTGTTTTTATCTTTTAATTGACGTTGATGTGCAATATATTATTTGTTGTAAATGGCTGCATTCTTCGTTTTTATGCACTGAAAACTTTCCCCTTTTTGACTTAATATTTCATCTGCAAAATGATATTGCAAATTAAATATTCTCACGTTGTTAGCATTCAAATTTTTTTAACGATTCATACTTGAAAAAAAATGTGAAACTTTTGTTGGGGATATAATAGAGGTCTTGTGTTGATATCTTGTGTTGGAGTTTTATGAATTCAATTTACCTCACCGGATGTTATGAAGTCAAGTCATTACTGTCTTTTTTATCATCTATGTTTAATTCATGTGTGCTACTTTTTCACTCGTTACAGAATGTGTCTTAAAACCGTATTCACCCATCTGTATGCTGCATTTGGATGTTCATCGTGGGTGATTTTGTGTAATTCACATACTAATACACAATACTACGAATCTTACCATGAACTGGTGCACAAACTATTAATCAACAGAGTATTATTTCTCTCCATTACTTCCTTCTAAAATATTACATTATAAATTCGTTCTTCGGTCATGAAACATGCCTGTTTTCCGAGAATCAGTAAATGGCTTACGAGAAGAAGCTTTCTCAATGCTTATTGACCAAATTCCCCTACCTTACCATTAACTGTACTTGTGTTGCCTGGAATGCTTCTATTTTTAAACACACCCGCTATTGAAACACCGTTTTGCAAAGCTTGCCATCAAATGAATCGTACAGCAATATAGATGATGTCACAACACGAGGACATCACCACAGTGTTACATCTGTATCGATACAGAAATATTGTGATCAATCTTATTGCTATGTATTGCCTGGTATTATAAATCTGAGACGTTAGTTTTCCAGTCGCTGCTTACCTGTAGTTGGTAGGAAAAAGTACTTCTTGTTGCTTAAAATGTGTTTTACCCCCAAATCCCATTCTGACCTCATTTGCATTTGATTTTACTGACTGAAATGTAAACACACATGAAGGGATTCACGTTTTGTTGTTTTGTTCTTTGTTTTTAGATGAAGCATGGTATTTTTTCTCAATGGTCTGCTTTGCTATTTATTCATGTGAGAGGGTGACGTGGTTACAAATGACTTCATACAACCAGCTTAACATTTTCATATAAATACATACGGTATATATAAATATATTTTTATTTATTTAAATAGAGCATCATATACACAATATATCTGATGAATATATAACGTACATAATAATGAAGGCAAACTGTGCAGAAGTCTTCAACAACTGCGAAACGTTCATAAGCAGCTTCCTTGGGCTAAATAACATTGCAGCTTTTGCCACAGCGTAATCGGTCAGCTATTGTCATGCTCTTTTCTGACAGCAAAATCTGGTTTCATTAAACTGTAAAACAAACTGAAATGTAAAGAGAGGCAAACTCTGTTGACCGCGTATCAACTGTACATCTCAGTATCTAGTGTCCGAGATTTCTGCACTATACAGTACGGGACATTCTGTATTTTAATTTGCGAGCTTTAAAGGGACAGTTCACCCCAAAATGAAAATTCTGTCATCATTTACTCGGGTTGTGACAAACCTGTAAATTTCTTTGTTCTAATATTTGGAAGAATGTTAGCAATTTTCATTTCTGGGACATCATACATTACACTACAACAAACATTGTATTTTTTTGTTCTGTCGAACACAAAATTAGATATTTTGAAGAATTTAGAAAAAAAAAAACAGTTCTGGGGCACCTTTGATTACCATTTAATTTTTCCTACTACGGTAGTCGATGTCCCGGAACTGAAAGTTACTAACATTCTTCCAAATATCGTTCTGTGTTCATCAGTACAGTGCCATTTACACATGAAGTTATGAAGTTACATGAGGGTGAGTGAATGGTGACAGAATTTTCATTTTTGGGTGAACTATCCCTGAATTGAAAAATTGAAAAATTAAAAATATTCTGCATCAGAGAAGCAAAACAAGTGGCTTACTGTGTTATTGAAATGACACCAATTACGAAATATCAATGTACGCACTGTATGTAAAACAGAATGGGTATGACAGATGCACACCTCAAGACTGTAGAACAGAAGGCCTCAGCAATGTTGTGGTTTGTCTAGTATTTATAATGCACTTGCTCTGAATGTAATTAAAATGTTTGTCAATGTCTACAGTAAAAAACACACTTTCTGTAAAGCAAAATTGTTTATTTATTTGAAAGCTTTTCTGTGATTCAACTATTTAGACACATTCCTTCACCATAGCAGGAATGTTTGTAACAGTATTTACAACATTAAATACACTACGGAGTGCGCAACAAACCTAGAATGTCTCTTTAATCTCACACAAAGCAAATATCAATTTTTTTACAGTTGTTCATCACATCCAAACTGGCTGTTGTGTACTCATCCAGAACTTGTGCTGATATGTAATTAAAAGAAACACAACTTGTAACATTTTGATAGAAAGCTTTTTATTCTGCATGTTAAAGGAGCAGATCACCCAAAAAACGTAGTTATTCTGAATCTATAGTGTGCTGTCATTTTTTTCTTTAAGTTCCATAAGTTTCATAAAGTCTGCAGTATATGACTTGTGCAAATATTCCTAGTCTCCTGAAGCCGTGGTGAATTTATTTGAATAATTAGTGTTTTACAAGTTATTTACCATCTATTCCCTGCGAAGCTTTCACATGCAGGTTTAAAACAAACAGGTTTTTTGAATGAAGATTTTCTGACTGAAGTTGAATCTTCTGTGATGTAAGTTCAACTCATAGAATGCACAGAAACATCTCATCTCATTCACTAATAATGCACCTTTGGGCAAAGTAAAATGACCTAAAATGGTGAAAATAAAAAATCCTCTCCCTCACAATATGCTGATTTAATCAGCGGTCGTTAATTCCCTACAGCAAATCAACCTAAATAAGGCTTTACATTTTTTGTACAATGGTTATTTATTGTATTTTTATATAAGTAAATTATATATTTTTAAATAGGTAGCATAGGGTAAATAAAACAGTTTTCCAGTGTTTTATAAGAATGCATAGTTAATAAAAGCAACAGTACATCGAGACTGTTAAAAATCCAAGACAATTCAACTAAAAATGTAAAAACAGAAAAGTAGTCACTGACACCACAACCAGGCACGATACAATCGAAGGACAAACTGCTGTGCATCCATAATGTTGTGGTGCTTTACCATCATCCAGCAGGGGCGGAGTCTATTTTCTCCCCTCTTACTGTAACAGTATGTTTGAGTCACTCAGAGGACGGTTTCTCTGAAGACTCCTATAAGGCTGTGTGGACGTTCCTGTTCCAGGCGGCGGGATCCTGCCCGAGAGCCCGTCCTGGAGTTTGTTCGGGAATAAGGGGCCGGCCTGCGTTCCGGCACGCCCTGAAGCTCCGCCCAAGTGAAGGAGCTGAGGTCGCCACAGCTGAGCAGGTGGAGGATGCCCGGACGCTTACGCAGGGGCAGCGTGTTGGAGGCGGGCTCTATCTGCACGTGTTTGCTGCGGGTGGGTTGCGCCGGTGCCGTCACTGAAACAGTGATGGCCTGCAGATGATAACAAAACAGAACTTAGCTCATGTTTTATCTATTACATATGTCTCGATGGAAAGAAATGTAATACAATGACTGTGGATGGGAACTGGGGCACAGCTCCAGTCTCTATTCACTTTCATGGTACTGTAAAGAACTGCTTGGACATTCTGTCTTCTATGCAAGAAGGTGAATTGTGTGGTTTTGAAACACCATGAGGATGACGGAACTATGCTTTCGGTGAACTGTCCCTGTAACAAGCTCATATGTTGATGGAAGTCACTTGCCTGGTCAATGAAGCTGGCACATCGGACAGCCTCCTCCATGTGTTCCTCATCGGAGCGCAGCACGGTTTTAATGCTATTGACCAGCTCCTGTACCTCAGGAGTTAAGCTGCAGGCAGATTGCTCCAAAAACCGTGCCACCAGCAGTTTCGTGTCTTTATAGCTCTGGTAGTCCACCATGGAGTTAGGGCGGGGCTTCCGTTTGCCACGCTCCCGTCGTAGCGTAACCGTTCCTGTCACTGATCCAGGAGCGGGACCTGGACCTAACTCTGTCTGTGTAGCTGCCTCACAACTTATTACTGTAATGGACAGAGAAAAAAAATAAACAAACTCAGCACTGTATGTCAAAGTTATTTAAAGGAATCATTCGCACAAAAATAAAAATAGTCATCATTTATTCATCATCATGTCAATCAAAACCTGTATATGACTCTTTCTTCTGTGGAACACAAAAGAAGATATTTGGAGAAGTCTCAGTGGTTTTGTGTCCATTCAATAGAAGTCAATAGGGGCCAATATTTTGAACAGTTTTCAAAATATCTTCTTTTATGTAATTTTCTTGAAAATATCATTTTGGGGAAACTATCCCTTTAAAGGTGCACTTTTTCCACACTTTTGAACCTGATGTAGGGCTGTTCAAAAATTAATCGCATCCAGAATAAAAGTTTGCGTTTACGTAATAATGTATGTCAGTGCACTGTGCATATTTATTTTGTATTTACAAACATACATATACAAATATATATGTACTGTATATATCATTTCAATTATCTATGAAGATTTATTCATTTTTATATTTTTTACATGTATGTGCATGTGTTTATAAATACAAAAGTAATATGCACAGTACACAGGAGACATACATTATGAAAACAGAAACTATTATTCTGGATGTGATTAATCACGATTAACCGTTGAACAGCCCAAACCAGAAGAAATGCATTGTTTTTAAAATATGTCTACAATGATGTTGCTGTGGAAAACACCAGTGAAAACTGAAAATTTCATGTATTTAAGATCTCTGCAGATATCTGAAAAGCACCCTGGGCCGCCCATGCGTGATTATGAGAGGAAGCCCTATATTTAAAAAGCTCTTATATTAGCTGCTGACAGACAAGGTCGCTAAACCAGTAGTTCTCAAACTGGGGACGGTGGCCCCTGGGGGGACCCCGAGATGGATTCAGGGGGGCCACAGATTTTGTGGCATTTTATGAAATATAGAAATTGATCATAGATTTTATGCAGTCAAACATCAGAAAAATATGACCACCAGACAAAAGAATTGATGTTTCAGCATTGTATAACCGAATATGTTTTTGTTTAAATAAAAATGTTAAATTTAAGATTATAAGTCTTTATTTGGGGGGCCGCAAAGCAATGCACTCTACACAAAGGGGGCCCTACAACGAAAAAGTTTGAGAACCACTGCACTAAACAGAATATCTCAGTCCACGTGGACTATATAGTACACTTAATGTCTTGGCCTACCCTTGGCAGTGAGGTCCAGCAGGACAGGGTCACTGTTGGACCTGCGGAGGCAGGTTCTTTGAGGTCTTCTGGATGGGGAAACTGCAGTGTGAGGCTGTCTGGACTGTGATGGTGGGGTGGAGCTCAGTATGGCCGTCTGACGGCACCTGTCTGAATAAAACAGGCAGACAAATTAAATAAAGTACATACTAACTGTAAATAATCGCGATAAATCGTCTCGTCTTGTCTTAGTATTAGGGCTGTCAAACGATTAATTGCGATTAATCGCATCCAGAATAAAAGTTTGTGTTTACGTTACATACTGTATGTCTGTACTGTGTGCATTTATTTTGTATTTATAAACACATACACATACATGTATACATATTTAGTAAATATTTAAATGTTATTATTTATATATACCAATAATTTAAATTGTAGATAAATGTTTATTCATTTTTAGATTTTTCTTAAATATATGGATGTATGTGTATGTTTTTATGAATACAAAATTAATATGCACAATACACATACATATATTATGTGAACACAAACTTTTATTCTGGATGCGATTAATCGCAATTAATGGTTTGACAGCCCTAATACTAAGCCAAGACAATACACTTTTTACTTGAGCAGAACTATTTTAGTTATTGCCACGATTCATAACTCTCTATCGCCATCTCTGTTAAAAACACAAAATTGCAGGTTATTTTACGTACTTTTCTTTACATGGGTTAAAATCAAATGATGTCACACAGACATATCGCATGAAAGTGTACCCGACTGTGTATAAATCATTATTATAAGCTTAATGTTGTGAATGTCCAATTTTAAGTAATAGTTCACCCAAAAATAAAAATACTGTCATCATTTACTCACCCTCTTGTCATTTCAAACCTGTATAATGTTCTTCTGCAAAATATATTTTGAAGAATGTTGGTATCAAACAACCTTTGTACCCATTGACTTGTCATTGGTTTTTAAGTCAATGGGTGCCAACGGTGAGTAAATGATGAAAAATTTTGTTTTTTTGACTGAACTATGCATTTAATTCTGGGCATTAAAGCAAAATAAAAACTGATCTATTGTACGTAATACATTTGTTTGCTACATACATCATTTGGCCTTGACAAATATTTTGTCAGCTACCAAGCTGAAATGGCTATGAACAGATGAGGGGAAAGATTGTTGTCTGTAAAACACAAAACATCTTTTAATCTGTTGAAGTATACAGACTATAAAAAGATAAATCCCTCATTGGTGAACACACAAGACACTGAACCCTCGAACCCATGCCACCAAAATACACATCTTTTAATATACAGATGACATAACTATGGATGGATAACTGACACGCCTGTAAGGGGGCTTGAGTTTATTTATAAGAGGCCAGTCAACTGATTTTACAAGATGTGTCAAGTGAACTTTTCATCATTTCATTTCAGAACTTCTTCAGAGGGAGGTTTTATATTCATAAAAGTGATTACAATGATGTTTCCCCCACAACAGTAATGTTTTAGCAGACTTTATGCTTGCATTTTACAGATCATGTAAACTGATCTTATACACAAGTATAAAAGTAGGAATACAGCTTTTTCATACCATCAGTGGGTGTATCTGTTTCTGTGGCCTCTGTGAGGACCTCTGTCAGGTCAGACATTTGCACCTCAGCCTGCTGGACCTGATAGAAATACAGAGAGTCAGTTGGCAGGCGGAGACTTTATCTGACTGAGCTGCAGGCAATGTAAGCCGCAGAACGTCATGCTTGTTAGACAGGAACAAAGTCAGGCATGTCCACTGATGCAAGCTCAGCAAGGTCAAATTCTAAATCAATCTCCTGCAACCTAAAGTGACGTTGAGAAGTCAGCGAGAAGTCAATGAGTTGAGTTGTTGTTGCCGAGAATAGAGCATCAACAACCAATGACACAAAGTTGAGAAAATGCTTAATTTACGCAAATGAGCATCAGTGTGATGTGCCGACCACGCAAAGGAGAGAGACGACGTAATAAAAATCGGCGCTAGTTTGATTATTTTATTTATAATGTGAGAACTTTCCCCTGCTAAATGTCAATTTAGTCAAAACACAATAGTGACCAAAAGTGATGTACGGGGGCATATTTGTACAATTTTGGCCTTTAATGTCCCCTCAGGTTCAATTAAATTATCAAAATATGAGATGTATGGGTACAAATTAGACAAAACACTAAAGCTTTTAAGTACTTATTGGACAAAATTATTTGGCAAAATCTAACTCTGGGAATATGTTTTTTATTCTACAAAAAATGCATAGAAAAAAACAAACATTGACAATCATTTTATTTTATATTAATATTTGTTGATCCTTTTTTGTGAAAATATTTTGTAGGCATTCTCCAGTGCCTTGGGGAGGACTTATGTTGAAATGTTTTTTGGCCAAGCCTCCTTAAATTCTTCTCAAAGCTGAGCTTCAGTTTACACGCCAATGCAACATTCATACAAAATGTGCAATGCTTGTTTAATAAAATATTTCAATAAAGAGCAAAGATGTCAATTGTCCAAAGTCATACATCACTTTTGGCCTCTACCGTACATCTTGTTCCAATAGTTATGATCTGTTGTGCGGCCCACCAATAATGTTACAGTAACAGGTATGGCTATAGGCGGTTTCAGCAGCAATAACATAAACAAATGTTATGTGGCCCAAATTTCACTTCCGGTAAACCTCCACAAAGAATCAATAACTGTTGAGTAGTTTTAATTTGAAGGGAAAGTTCATCCCAAAATCAAGTTTGTGTGATTTTTTACTCACCCACATAAAGTTAAACATGTTTTGAGACCTCCCGGCGTCTTCGGACCACAAATAAAGATATTTAGGTCAGTCTATGGTGTGCCTTCACAAGAGCACTTCGACGCATGTGCATTCGGTGAGGGCAGACGCCGGCGTTCTGTGTTTACAAGCAGACGCACGCTGTATATAAGCTGATCTTCGCAAAATGTCTGATGATTTTTATCTTGAGGAAGACTTGCACTTGCATCGAAGTGCTCTCGTGAACGCGCACCATAGACTGACAAGCCAGAGGAGAATATATCGATTAAAGTCGTTATTTTGGTTTGTTTTTCCCACATAAAGTATTGTCGTCGCTTCAAAAAAATTCAATTGAGCCACTATGAGCGGATGGAGCAAATTAACGATGTCTTTAGTACTTTTCTGGACCTTGACAACAACTATAACCATCATGTTTATGAGGAGGCCTGGAAATCTCTCGGATGTCACCTAAATATCTTTATTTGTGCTCCGAAGACGCCGGGAGGTCTCAAAACATGTTTAACGTCATGTGGGTGTGAAAATCACACAAATTTGATTTTGGGATGAACTTACCCTTTAATACTAATAATACACAATAAAATATTAATATGAATTCAATAAATATTAGTATAAATTAAATATAAAACAAAAATTGTTAAATTAAATTAAATGTAAAACAAAAATTGTTATTATAACCAAACACCGGAAGTTAACTTCAGGCAAGTCGCGTGCATCCGATCTATACAGATGAGGCCAACAGCACAGAAACCTGGTGACCCCAGTGATGAAATCACTCTCGGTGTAAATACAATCTTAAATGTATTCTTTATACCTTCAGTACAGAGATAAAAGCATCATAAAAGCAAATGGAATATGATGACGTATTTTTTCTCATACCTGTGTTGCTGGCTGTGATGCAACAGCTTCATAAGGTGGAGGAGGTTCTAGTGGACAGAAGACCTCCACACCTTTAATCCTGGCGCCATATATATGAGGAAGAGGAATCGTGCAGTCACCAAACATCCTGCCAAAACACATACGTTTACACTATTAGTAACCCATGAGAAAACACAACTACAGTAAATACCAACTGATTCTAGTTAAATCCATTAAAGCAGGATCAGAACATCTCATAAAATGGGTTCAAAATCATTAAATTATATTCATGGCTCCCACAAGCTTTTTAGGAAAACTTCAGTCCTGTTTTTGGTTGCCAGAACATTTTGGTTGCCTGCCAAACCTGAAACCCGCCACCCACATACCGCATCTAATAAATGCTACCGCATTTTTTCTTTAAAAGAGATCCAGACAAAGCGCATTTGTTTCTGTGAAAAATTCACTCTTTATGCAAGATATGGATCAGATGAGGATAAATACGTGGTAAATATACTGTAATTACAATTTCATGGACTGTTTTTTCAAGAAAGAAAGATTATACTGTATAAATGTTAACGCAGCAAGCAGTAGAAAAGAAAATGGATGGAAGACCTCAGATATATTGGCCTAAATCCTGCAACAAAGAGTGGGCAACCATTGACTCGGATCTCGTCCAGCTATTAGCAGGCCAAAAAGGAGATGTCGAAAGAAAACTGGAGAAGATGAGGGAAATCATCTACACCTATAGGGTGGAGAGATTTGGAGTGAAAAGCAAGAACCCAAGGTCACAGAAGTAGACAACTGGCCGACCTAAGTCCAGGAGACAAAAAGAGATTGACAGAGTTGTGAGAGAAAAGAGGAGACTGAGAAAACAGAGGAAGAAGGCCACAGAAGAGGAAAGGAAGGGCTTAGAGGCACTACAAGGCGATATTAAAAGTCGCCTGGCCTCGCTGCGAAGAGCAGAGAGCTTGAGAAAGCAACATGAGAAAAAGGAGCGAACCAGGACCGCTTTCTACAAAGATCCTTACAAGTTCGTCAGTAGCATCTTTAGCAAGGAGAAAAGTGGGACCCTTAAAGTACCTATAACAGATCTTGAACAGGTGGAACAACTCAGGCAAGAGACAGTCAGTGGACTCAAGAAATCAATAATACAGCTCTTCCTGGGAAGCTGAAACTCTGGTGCTTCCAATTTGGCTTGTTGCCATGCCTGATGTGGCCTATGTATGAGCTCACGGTGTCTCACGCCAAGAACCTAGAGATAGGTGAGTACACAAGTGAGGAAATGGCTTGGGCTACCAAGATGCCTCAGCAACATAGGGGTGTAAGGGAATGGACTGCTCTCTTTTCACATTTCAAGCCTTGTGGAGGAAAATAAATGCTCCAAAACAGGCTGGAGATGGCGCTCAAAGAATCCTGTGATCCCTGTGTAAGAGATGCTTCTCCAACAGTAGCGACAGGGAGGAAATGGAACCCAGCAACAGCGATCCAGCCTGCCACCTATGTGCAGCTCCAGCAAACCTTTAACATATTCGTATGGGTTGTAAGAAGAGCTTGACACAGGGGAGATACACATGGCGCCACAATCAAGTACTAAAGTGCTTGACTGCAGCAGTTGAGACCAAGAGAGTGGCAGCAAATGCCATCCCCCAAAACGCCCAGGCTAACTCGTTAAAAAGGCAACCCTTTATTCGGGAGGGGCAGAAAAAGTGCACCAAGCCCTTATCTCCAGATTCAGGTCTGCTGAGTATACCCAGGGATTGGGAAATGCGAGTTGATTTAAAGCACATACTTACTTTCCCCTTGGAAATCGCAGCAACCAATCTGCGGCCGGACATGGTTCTGTGGTCCAGCTCCAGTAGGACAGTCATCATAGTTGAGTTGACTGTACCTTGGAAAGAAGCCATTAATGAAGTATTTGAAAGAAAGAATCTCCGGTATGCCAACTTGGCAGCGGAGGCTGAAGATTGGGGCTGGACAGCGCAAGTGTTCCCGGTGGAAGTGGGCTGCAGGGGCTTTGTTTCCAATTCCACTACAAGGCTGCTTAAGGAAGTGGGGATCAAAAGACAAGCCCAACGGACGATAGTCAAAAAACTTGCCACTGTTGCTGAGAGAAGAAGGACACAATATGGGATGCCAAATGACCACGTAATAAAATGGTGTTGTGTGTTGTGTTGTAATGTTATGCCATACGGGACAAGGGGTACTGAGCATGCATTAACGGTGCCAGTGTGGCTAGAATAGCCTTAGCCAAAGGGTTGGTGCGTGTGGTTGCGTTGAGGTGTGATGCCACCGAGCTACCAGCAAAGCAAGTGTTGTTGAGGCTGCAGCCACTAATCTGGATGAGCTAATTGACACAGGAAGTGGGGTTCAGAGGACAGGTCCAGTGGAGGATAATCAAGAACTGGCCAGTGGTGCGGAAAGAAGAAGCCACTGGCTGTGGTTGAGGTGTATGGACACAGCATGGGCTGCCAAATGACCATGTAACAGTGCGACGCCCAGGTCTGATCAACCTGCGGTGGACCTCCCTTGGCTGAGGGTGTCTTGTGAAAAGGGCCGAAATACCCAATGAGGTTGAGGTGCACAACTGACAATGTATCGCATTGTCGGGAACCATACAAAGGGCATTATCAGCAGCACCTCACTAAAAGGCATCTTTCACCCAGGATAATGGATGTGATGAAAGTGGGATCAGACACACATCTCATAAGATGTCTCTCTGATAATAGCAAGGAAAGGTAAGTATAAATATGCTATGTATTTCTATAATCATTTATCCCCCAAACACAGAGGATGCTTACCCAACGAACCCAGTGGAACCTCGGGCCATCTTTCCTCTATTCATATTCTTGACTGCTCCCCCTGTCATGCATAAAGCGTGGGAAATGTCCTATTGGGCAATTAAACTGTGCTGAAATAGTGGGATTATAACACCTACTCCTATTAAGTGAATCTGAAAAAATGTTACCTTAAGGTAACAATTCTGTCATGATATATTCATGTTCATGTCAAAACTTATTATAGGATTTTCTTCCGTGGGGAAAAAAAAAGATATTTTGTGAAATATCTCAGTGGTTTTGTGTCCATACAATAAAAGTCAATGGGGTCCAATTGACTTCAATAGATTACCAATGTTCTTCAAAATATATTTTGTGTTCTGCAGAAGAAAGAAGTCAAACAGGTTGGGAATGATATGAGTTTGAGTAAATGATGAAACAATTTTTATTCTGGGGTGAACTATTTAACTTGACCTGGCCAAAGAATTATTTTGTTTATGTTAAGCAATACTGTATATAATATTACAACTTTTGCTAGTGGATCAAAGCACCTGCCAAATGTATAAATGTTAATACTAGCACATTATTTTGCTTTACTAACAAGCTAATTATTTTAGGCTACATGACAAAATATTTTAACAGTGTGGAAGACTGTTTGACTACAGACAGAGAGGTTTGTGTTTTTGATACCTGCGGGCCAGGCGTGGGGTGTACGAGTAAAAGGTGGAGAAGTAAGAGGGTGGGGGCGCAGGGGCAACAAACTCATCGGGGTCTGGGAGACGAGTGTGCACCTCCACTTCTTCTGGAACCGGCCTGGCTTCTTCCTACCAAAGACGACCAATCACAGCAATGTTAGCACGCACCAGAGCAGACAGCCATCATTCCGTCTTAAAATTAAATAGTACATCAAGCTCCAAGGTTTGAGGAAATTCAGATTCCTCAGGATGTGACCAAGATGTACATCACACATTATTTACTGTGTGACATGTTTCCTCACCATGCAGGGTCGTCTGGTTGAGAAGATCTGGAGATATCTGAGCGCCGCAGCGACCAAACACACAGCTGTAGCGAGAGCATTGAGCGCACACAACGCAAAGAGGACTTTCTGAAAGAGAAAAACTGTGTGCTGTCTACTAATGAGAAGCAAAATGATTTCAGCCTTTTTAAACTCATAGATTAGATTTTGGACCACAGACACACACCTTGAGCAGGATTCTCATTGTGCCACACGCATGGCCTGCATAGATCTTTACCAACTTCTCCTCTTGGCACTCGGTGCTTGGGGTCTCCGAACAGCAGTAACAAAGGTCACCCTGCTCACTCTGAAACACAAACGTTATTTCATTTAGTGCTTTTTATCATTAACTTAACATGTTACCTTATTTCATCTGCAGAACAAAACAGAAGGATATCTGAAGAACGCTGGTAACCAAACAACATTGGACCCCATTGACTTCCATTGTGTTTAACACAAAACCACTGAGACATTTCTCAAAATATCTTATTTTATGTTCCACAGAAGCAAGACTCCTATAATGACAATGTGCAATAAATACTCCACCACTGCATGCAATATAAAGAATTAAGATTGTCTAGACATTTTCATGAGAATTGAAGTTGATGAAAGATCATTCTTTCACATATTGAAAAAATACTGAAAAAAATTCATTCATGGCCACTTTTCACTTGCAAGTAGTGGACCAATTTCTCACCAGCTGGCAGTTGATGGTACTGGAGACCAGCTGAGCTCCTTGACAGCAGAGAATGAACCCCGCCAGGTTTAGCAGAATGCAGACCACTGACAGCAATACAAACAGGTTCACCTGTATGAGGGGTACAGACAAACCTTAATATCACTCAGTAAACATAGTATTTATGCTTCACTCATTAGAAATGACAAAACGACTTTTATTTGAATGGCAAAAGGACTTTTATTTAAATGGCAAAAGGGAGAATCTAAGACCAAGGTTAGCCTGAGGCCATCAAGACCTTAACTGAACGACTTTCACAAAAATAATGTATGCAGCAAAATCGGGAACAAAAATTGCCTTTATCCGTATTATGTACAAGAATTTTTGCAAGGCCATTTATCCTAAAGTAACGAAAAAATTTGTCTGAGATTGGCAAGACACACATACCAGCAGAAGCATCGGCCGTTTCCATGTGGTCAACCCTATGATGCCAGAGAGAATAACCTGCAGACAGCAAACACAGAGACAAACAGACAGATTAACACAGTGGTTCTCAAACTTTTTCGTTGTAAGGCCTCTTTGTGTAGAGTGCGTCGCTTTGAGGCCCCCCAAATAAAGACTTATAATCTTAAATTTAACATTTTTATTTAAACAAAAACATATTCGGTTATACAATGCTGAAACATCAATTCTTTTATCTGGTGGTCTTATTTTTCTGATGTTTGATTGCATAAAATCTATGATCAATTTCTATATTTCATAAAATGCCACAAAATCTGTGGCCCCATGGATCCATCTCGGGGCCCCCCCAGGGGCCACGGCCACCAGTTTGAGAACTACTGGATTAACAGATAATGAGCCTATTGTTACCCAGAAGATGCTAAACAATTTCACAAAGGCCTACAATACTTTTAAATCCAGTAATCTTGCTGACTGACTCATTCAAATACCACTGTCCACACTTGGCTCTCTTGCATTTCCTGCCACTTCCTGTCGATTACACCAAACGCTGTGGGAGAGCCACTGCAGTATAAGTTTTATGTTTGCCTCATTTTTTTCAGAGGTAGCAAACAGAAGGCTGTGAGTGAGTGTATTAAAACAGAATTTACAAACAGCTTCTAAAGATGGTAACTAGTGTTAACTGCATCCTATTGTCCTCCTGAAAACCAGTTTTTGCATAGAGACACAACAGATTTGGTAACCAGTGGGTGGATGGTGGATATATAATATGGCAGCTAACACAAATTATAATTATCATGCCCTTTAATCATAAACAATACCTAACAAAAGATAAACAGTTTAAGGGATTGAATGTATGGTTGTGTTCAACCTGTTTTTTTCTGCAAATTGTAATTTGTGCTACAGACACGGCTTATATTAAACCAGGACTATGCCTTAGTTGAATTAAGAAAAGTATGTCGCTTTTATAAAAATGCCTTAGAAGAATACATTACTGGTGTGTGCATCTTGAGACAAAACAATGGCACTGATATATTTTAAGATATTTTTGGGCAAGTTACATTGAGTTAAGACAGGTCACACATTCATTTTAGTCTAGGACTAGCCTTAAGCCTTGTCTGTGAAACCGGACCTAAATCACCCAGAACACCCTAGAAACCACCTAGCAATGCCATAGCGACCACCCAGAACACCCTAGAAAGTTTAAGATTTTGTACACACTGGATGCGGCGTGATGCAACATGACAAACCCATTAAGAACAAGACATTTGTTGTATCACGTCACGCTGCTCTCGTCTGATGTTGACAGGGTGTAAAAGTGTAGTGACCACCTGTAACACCCTAGAAACCACCTAGCAAAGCCATTCAACCATCTCTAACACCCAGAACCCATCTAGCAACGGCGTAGCGATCACCCAGAACACCCTAGAAACCACCTGTAGCAACGCCACAGCGATCATGCAGAACACCTTAAATGAATTCTACATATAATCACAAATTTTGAGTGTCACACTCAAGTTTATCCCGAACACAAACCGTTCGTAAGTAATTGGAAGGAATTATCTCCTTATCCGCATTATCCATTGCAATTTACTATGCATTCAAGATATACATTTTATCAGTATGACCCTTGTGCTCTTAACCCAAAATGTTACATAAACCTGAACCCTAATCAACAACGTAATATGGGATATTATTTACTGCATAAAAAAACGTTGACATGTAATTTTAAAACTGTAAATTATTGTAACCAATTGTCATCTGTTGATCCCCATTTACTAGTTGTTGAGCAAACATTTGCAAATTAATAACAGACCTGTGATCTGATCATGTTGCATTTTGGATATTTAAATACAGACTATACAGACAGTGAAATCACACAAAGAAAAATTCATGCCACTTAATCTCAGGGTGTAAAAATGTGCAGACCATAATAAAGTTCTCCACTGTAACTTACATGTAAATTCAGAGCGGGTCAATAAATAACCATTCGAGTTGCATAGTGACATATTAAGTTACGCTTTGATGCGATCTGACTATTTCTGTACACGCGTGTAATGTGCGGTTTGAAGCGTAAAATTAAAAATGTTACGATTAATCAATCAGCAATGTAATACTCACTGAAGATCCGGCCCAGAACGGACAGGAGTTTCTGATCGGGGGTGAATTGCTAAGGGACAGAGCCCCGAAAGAGAGCGCCACCATGGAGCAGCCGAGCACCAGCTGCACTAAGCCGAGTGAGAGCAGCGGGCGAGCGGGCAGCAGCGCTGGGATGAGCCGCGTCTGAGTTCCAGACATGCGGGAAGGAAGAGCAGTCGCGCACCGGCTGCGACTTCTGTTTGCGAAATGATGGGCCAAAGCGGCCCCCGACAAACGACAACAAGATCCGGGCAACACTACGGGCAGAGACATTGGAGCCAAACAACAACAAGCGTTAAACAAGCACAGCGCCGTTCCCTCATTTTACTCTGTTATCTTTCAACGCGAAGATTATTTCTTTAAACAAGGTGTTCGCTGCGTCTTCCATGTTCGCGAGGTAGTTGAGATTGGTTTTAAAATAACTAGTCTCTATGACCTGCTGGCTGCTGCTCGGATTTAGTTTCACATGTTTTTTTTTTAACTGAGCGAGGGGCGGGGGAGGGGTGCGTGCGTGGGAAAAGGCAACACACGCCCCGCTCCCTTGAAACTAACGCAATCTAGCGAATTTATTGTAAACTTTATTTAGTGTGCCATAAATTAACATTATTGTTGGATAATTGGATAATATATTAAATGTTGAATGGCGCTTGCACGTCAGTTTTGGCCACATATATACAAAAAAATGTGTCTAATTTTAGAGCAACCGCAAAATTACTATTATAAAACTTGATTGTACATACGTCACCGTTATAATGTGCGTGATTTTTTTCACCGAACCCAGTAAACGCAAACCACGCCCCTTATCCGAAAACACCACCCCGCATCCATGATTCACGTCTCAGCCTCGATTTCATTGGTCGACTACATCACAGCGCTGATTGATCATGCATGAACCTTTTTCACCCTTTCCTTTATTAAACGTTCCTTTACACATAACAGTAAACCAAGTTTATTCAAATAAAAATTATAAGTGTTACATTAAATCAATTGAATTCGAATTTTGTATTTGTCAAGATGTCTTCATCACAGCCAGAACAAGCATACTCTCATTTGCAGATTATATTGCAAGTCCTTAACACCGTGTCTACACGCGACAAAAGACATTAGAACCCTTTAAAATTTCCCACACTGGATGCGGCGCGGCATGTCGGTGGCTTTTTTATTATTACATTTATATAACATAGGCTATTACAGTATTGTCCAACAGGCTTGATTTGGTAGCCAACCAGAGGAAATAAAGAAACCACAACAACAAAAAACACAAATAAATAAATATGGTTCGGTTTAATTGTCTATTTTACATTTGCAGATAAAAGTCGTTGCAGGTTTTTTTTACATTTATACAATACCAACGGCCTTGATTTGATGTCTAAACTTCTCAGGTGACTACGTGACAGAGTTGACCAATGAAATCGAGCAAGATACACGAGTCATGACTGTGGGCGTGGTTTGCGAACAAACGGGGTGGAGCTAAGACGCTAGGAAAGTTAGCGAGGAGAGGAAACAAGAATACACAAATAAGAATTGAGAATCACCCATAGTAAACCTGTGAATAAGCATCTTTCAAAAAGCGGATCAACTCCTCTAAACGTGTTATGTAAGTTGTCCAATTATCAAGTATCAGTAAATCTGTCCTAGCTGTATTAACATGAACTCTCTTCTATTTCATCCATTGTCTGTAGATGTATTAAGCCTCTCCATATTCTGTAAAAGTCGTGTGTAAATATTATGCAGCGATTTCTTTTATATCTTAATGACTGCGTGGCAGGCAAAAGAAGCGTAAGTTAAATGTATTCTATACTGCACACACCTTTTGCGATATTTAGTTGCGATCAACGATCACAATTTGTTTAAAACATTTCTCCTTGGCTCTTTAAGTAAATCTAATGTTAAACTCATGGAGGGGGGTGGGTAACCAGGCTAAAGTGAGGAAAACTGCAGTAAGCTGGTCACAGCAGCACACTATAGAGAGGAAGATAGGTGCAGGTGCATGTTCACAAGATGATGTTGGTAGTTCTTCTGTCTTCCTGTGATGCATTTGATGTTTTGATTGCAAAGGAGTTTTGCAATCACATGGATTTCTTCTGCAATGTTACAAGAGAGTCTGACCTGAAGTGTATATCTTCAATTTGCGCAGAGAGCATCTCAGAGAATGTATAGTGGAGAATAAAAAACAGGTATTAGCTGTAGAAAAGCAGCTCAGAGAGGTCAGTTGTTAGACAAGATTTTTTTTATATGATTTGATTTTTTATACACATTTTCCAAAGAGATTTTCAAAATGTCACCAGCATATGATTTTCATCTATGCCATTAAAACCCATGCATACACAAGAGGTGGATCTTTGAATAGCTGTAGTGACCCCTGTGCACTGAAAATCTGTTGGAAGAACATAAAAACTGTACAAAAGTTATGTTAACTTAACATTATTCATATATCTTCAAGTTTCCTAATTTATGTTTGTTAAACAAACATGATTTTTAAAGAACCTTTGTAGAACTTTCAGATTTTTATGTGACTTAAACTTTTCATTTATCTTTTACAAGACAAAGTTAACAGAATTTACGGTTTTAAACTTAACCTCCTACAGCCTAATCACAAGTCAAGCACCACTCTTCTGAACAAAAACTCAACAAAAAAAAAAAGAAAAAAATGTATAAAAATATATAACTTGTAAAACTCAAACCCTTAACACGAATGAGTTAATCACACTTTATTTTAAAAATAACTCCCCTAATGCCATCTAACACAAATTCTGGGAACTGGAAATCCTCTGCCCAGTTTTCACAATTCCAAAAAACAAGTTGGGACAATTAAAAAATGGGTTAAATTAGCATATTTAAATTGGACAAGGAGCTAAATTCCTTAGCAAAATTTTTGTTTGTTTGAAAAGGTTAAATCTGCTTTCAAGCAAACAAAACTTTAGAAGACAGATAGAAAACATGTCAGAAATGAGCTGCAGTAGCTAATAGTATGTGAGAATAAATAAACACATAATGGCTGTTAATGTAATGTAAACTACACACATGGATGGACATTCCAATCGTATAAGTTCTGATTTTTTTCTCTCCTTAGTTCTAGCGAATGTGTGTGATTTTTCTCGATGCTCTTGTCTCAATGTGTTCCTCTCATTGAGTTGCACGGTCATTAAGAATAAGCACTTACTGGTCATGACCAGGAGGGGGTGATATCGACTGAGAAACATAACGGGTGATAAAACCACACGGGTGAGCTCGAGGCTAAGAAACAACTAAGAAATTGTGGTCATAAGTCTGACAATGGTTTATTTGTTTTGTCTCATAAGGTGTGAGGCCATGAGAGGGAGACGCCTCTTAGCCCAAAAGATTGGGATTTTTATACACATCCATAGCCAATTTATAGTTATAAACAGCAGCATATGCTTTATTTCTTTTACTAAGAATAAAAGCTTGGCGTTATCTGTATTTTTGTTGTTTACAGTATGTCTTTGACTTCATTAGTGTTTTGTGATTCAGGAGGAGAGTGCTGGGGAGTTAAGTTAAACAGTCTTTAAAAGGATGCTCAGGGTCTGCTGAAGGTGACCAAAAGATGAGAGCAGGCCTCAGTGTGGACAAGCACTGCTTGACCAAACAGATTGACTCGCTTAGAGTGGAAAATCAACAACTGAAGGTGAAATAAAATTTCCGGTCCTCAACATTGACCTCCACAGATTTCCTACTATCACAATATCTTATAGTGATCTGTTGTGAGTTCTGTGCCGAAATTATAGAACTCATTATAGATTAAATTACCCCATTCATGCGCTTCATAGTGAGACCCGGAAAATAACACCTGGCTATGACACAGTGATTTTGCTGTAAGCTGAGGGTTTTGTATCACACATCTACTCATAAATGTTCCTTTGTGTGTTTTCTGTAAACGGTTTGTGCGAATAGGCTGCACTGAGACAAGCAGAGCTCAGACTCAGCACAATAGAGAGAGAGCGGACCTGTCAGCAGGTCTCTCTCTCAGAGAAGATCTGTACCGTTCATGAGCTCACAGCAGCCAAACAGCAGCTTATTCGACTGAAAGGTACAGAGATGCAGATCACAAAATTCAGATCTTGTGGCTAGGGTTTGGGTTAATTGCATTAGAAATAAAATATTAAACCTTTTCGTAAAATTTGGCCCGTTGTCATTAATGGATATATTCACAAGTTCTAGTAGAATAAGCACATGTGTAGTTCAACATCTTAAAGTGATAGTTCACCCCAAAATGATAATTCTTTCATCACTTACTCACCCTCTTGTCATTTCAAACTTGTATGACTTTCTTTCTTACGCAGAGCACAAAAGAAGATATTTTGAAAAATGTTGGTAACCAAACAACGGTGGTACCCATTCACTTGCATTGGTTTCGTGTCTATACAATAGAAGTGAATGGGTACGTTACCAACCTTCTTGTGATGTCATTCAAATGATGACAGAATTTTAATTTTGGGGTGAACTATTTCTATTATAAATATTCTGTCTTCTGTTTGACGGGTATGACTTGTGTTTTCAATCAGAGGAGCGTGATGCTTTAAATGAGCTGCTGAGCAGTAAGTCCGGAGACCTGGAACAGCAAAACTTTCAACTGAAGACCCAGCTGCAGGCCGCACAGGCTGAGCTCGCCCACACCAAGAGTTCTTTGAGTACACTGGAGGGAGCTGACGGACATGGTACGGACACAGAAAACGTTTTCTTTCAGTGATATTTTAAGACCACATTTAAAACGAAGCAAGCTGATAAAATAATTATTCTGCTGGTTAAAGGGATGGTTCACCCCAAAATGAAAATTCTGTCATCATTTACTCACCCTCAGATTGTTCCAAGCCTGTATACATTTCTTTGTTCAACTAAACACAAAAGAAGATATTTTGAAGAATCGGTTACTGACATTCTTCCAAAAATCTTCCTTTGAGTTTAGCAGAACAAAGGAATTCATACAGGTTTGGAACAATCCGAGGGCGAGTAAATGATGACAGAATTTTCATTTTTTGGGTGAACTATCACTTTAAGCACCCGCCTATGCACTCGGTGACCTCACAGGACCGGCACCTCAGCTTTACACATATCAAAGCTTTGAAAAAGTTTCAGGAAAGTTCTAATTACGCTCAAATACAAATATAGACATCCGTGTCCATTCACAGCATAACTGATATATAAGTGATAAGAGAGGATTTTTTACATCCTCCATAGTGCACAGTGTTCCGCAGGAACAAACAAAACTTGGCCAACCGTATATAAAATAAAAGACGGAAGACTATGTTGCTGGAGTGGTTTACTTTCTTTAAGGAGAGCCAGCATGTGGCCATGTTTTACTTGTTCGCCATTGTGGATAATAGCAGGAAGACAGCATACTGAGATTATAGAGCCGAACCATGTTAGTTCATAGACCTGCTGTTATGCCACTATGTACTTTTCCATTACATGATTTGCACAAAGTATTTCTTTTACATTTATGTATGCGCTCAGCTGTTTGACATCAGCGTATGACGATATTGTCAAAGAACATTTGTTTTCACTGCATGCTGGTAGATAATGTGGCTATGATTTCTCAGGCCAGACCTATGTAAACCTCTATTGTTTGTTTGTCCCATTCAATTGTGAGGAGCGCAGAATGGGAAAATGGTCCCATATGACGTAAGCCTCAGTTCATTGGTTTCGCAGACAACGTGCCTTTTGAATAGCAGACAATAGATTGCCAGAATAGGACGTTATTTTCTGGTGGCGTTGTGATGAAGTTGACATAATAACGAATATAAAAATGAAATGTCAAATACTTCACATACAGAGTGAAACCGTAATAATGCATTGAACATTTTAAAGAAATAGTTCACAAAAAATTGTTTCTCCTTTGGCAAAGAAGCGAAAACGTGATGACATCTTAGTTCTGTGTCAGCCACCGTAGTGCTTCGAAAGGGAGGAGTGGAGTGAGCCATTGGTTGCAATTTGCAACCTCACCGCTAGATGCTGCTAAATTTCACACACTGGGCCAAACACAGTTTTGGCATAAAAATGAGAAAATAACCATCAATGCTTGTGACCAGTGTTGGGTGTAACTAGTTACTAAGTAATTAGTTACTGTAATTTAATTACTTTTCCCTTGAAAAAGTAAAGTAAGGGATTACTCTTATTTTTTCTGTAATTTAATTACAGTTACTTTTGATGTAATTAAACTAAATACTTTGTGTAATATATGTGTGTGCAATAGTGGAATTGACATCAAAATTCAAAGTCTAACTTTAAAATCTGTGCTTTAATGTATAATTCTCACATTTGTAATACTTTGGTCAGTTAATAAGAGTACTTTATGTAGTTTAATATTATTTATTTGAATGAATAAAAAGAGCCCTTTCATGCCTATCCTTGAATCACTTAACTAACCAAGGTTGATGTAGGATATAGAAAGTAATTAGTAATAAGTAATTAAATACTTTTTGGAGAGAGTAATTTGTACAGTAATCTAATTACACTTTTGAATATGTAATTAGTAACTAGTAATTAATTACTTTTTGAGAGTAACTTACCCAACACTGCTTGTGACCTAAGTATTTATCCTTCTAACAAAAACCAATTGAAAATCAAACTTAGATTTGGAAGTGTAAACATTGTTATTTATTTGTCATGAGTGATTAGAGTGTGTTTTATATGCATTTTAGGTCTTAAGGTTGCGCTGAGGATGCAGAGACGGATCACTGCTAAAAGGGAGCAGATTGATTTCCTGCAGGTCCAGATTCAGCAGCTGGAGGAGAGTGTAGAAAAGCTCAAGCTGGTAAAGTGTTTTGCTAATAAACTAAAATGGATTTAGCATCAAAACACATAGCTATTGGACGGTAGGCAGAGCCGCCTTGTGTCTGTGTGCATGCATGTGCAATGCCGGGGCCTCACCACAAGATAATCAGGCCGATTTCTCCCCTTCCGACAATCCTAGGTCTTGATCCTAGGATGATCTTAAACGGCTCTAAAGATTATCTCATCAGATTTTCTTGTGGTGTGGTGTGTGTTAAGAGGGAATGAACGGAAGATCCTGATTCCTCATCGGAAGAACATCGGAGCCGCCCCGATCGCGAATCGTAAATATTCAACACGATCAGAAATCCTGATGTGTGGGGGAAACCCTGAGGACAAACGCACAAGAACTCCGTTGATTGTCACGTGGAACAAAACAATACCCAATCAGAAAGCCAGCTGACAGAAGCATAACAACCGTTGTCATGACTTCAACCAAACCCTTTTCTTTTATCTGTCAATTTTCTTTCAAAAGCATTAAAAACACTATTATCACAATTGCGAATAATTTCAATAAAAAAAACAGGCTATGTGCAAGTGACGGTAGTGGTAGGAGTCCGAGTGTGCGGATGTATTAAGGTAGAACAGAAAAAATAGGTCCAGTGGAGCTAGTGGAGCCAGTAGACTCTTTCAGGTGATACTGTCAGCAGCTATTTTATAGAAATAGTATTTATAGAAAACAGTATTAATATTCTTTTTGAATTACTGTGAAGACATAAATACAACAATATTTGAGTTGCAATAAAATTACATTGCTTAAATGCTTTAGACAACGCTGCTTGAGAAATTTCTCCCATGATAAATAATATTTTTAAAATCACATAAACACATGTATAATAAAATAGCTGCGTCTGAATTCACTCATGCACTATTCATTATATAGCGAATGGTAAATAGTCCACTATATGGGGAAGAAGTGAATGAAAAATGAGTGAACAATTTCAGACACTGACGTAATATAACCTGTGTCTGACAATACTGTCGCGGACATTCCTCATAACGCTTATATTACACCTGTGTGGCTTTATGGATTGTTTTGTGAAATGGTAAAGTTCATTATTACATTATTTGTCACATTTATTGTAGGCTATTTGTTTTTAATAAAGAGAACAAAACAAATGTTTGCCACGTTTATTTACTATTACGTTTAATAAAATTACTTAAAGGGATCATATGGTGCCAATACGTGTTTTTCTGTGTCTTTGGTGGGTTATAAGTTGCCCATGCATGTATTAGATACGTAACATTGCAAAAATTAAAGTATCGGATGTACACTCAAAATCAGAATGCATTGTGGGTAAAAAAGGGTAACACTTTATTTTACAGTGCCCTTGTTACGCATGTTACATGTATTTACTATAGTATTTACTATAAATTATGCATAATTACATGTAACTAACCCTGACCCAAACCCTAATCCTAACCCTATAGTAAGTACATGTAGTTGCTTTTTATTACTCAGTACTTAAATGTATAATTACACTGTAACACGGGCACTGTAAAATAAAGTGTAACCTAAAAAAGTAGTGGACAAATGTAGGGAATGAATTGTTTACTCACTATATAGGAGATAGGGGGCGAATTCAGAAACAGCTATAGCCTACAGTGAAATAATAATAAACTTATTCTGAAATCTCGCGAGAATTTGCGAGATTTCCTGTGTTCACAGTCAGGACTCTGTTTGAAAATCTGTTCGTGTGTGGTGTGCTGTCTTCGTCCCATCACGGCGCACCACACATTATAGGAGCAAAACGATTAAATCTAGGATTTTTTCTCCTCATGTTTGTGGTCTCTCAGTTTAAAACTCTTATAAGATTTTAAAAAATCTTGTGGTGTGGCCCCAGCTTAAGTGTGTGTTCTCTGTATCACAGGACAAGCACCAGCAGGCATTAGAGGTTCAGAGGCAGACACAAGAGTTGATGTCAGAGAGTGAGATCAGAAGAACACTGGAGGCTGAAGTGAAGGCATCTTATTCACAAGAACGAGAGCTGAAAAGCAGGGCAGAGAGACTGGAGGCAGCGTTATACAAGGTGTCTTACCAGAGTCACTTTTTGCCTCTTTAAGATGTGAATCATGCAAAAACCATAACATTGTGTTTTGTTCTATCTTGTACAGATGTCAGACAGTTTTGCTGAATGCCAAGATTTTATTCAAGAGCAAGAACAGGAGATCATGAGGTTGAAACTGCAGCACGCTTTAGATTTAAAGGTAATGATTGGAGTTTTTAAAATGTTTATTGAATTATAGTAGTCATTTGAACTTTTTTACGCTTTTGCTGGTATGTAACTGCATGTTTTGATAAGGAGCTGCAAAGCCAGAACCGTCGTAATGTCTCCAGATCTCCAGCCGGTCTCCATCAGTGCCATGTTAATGGCCTAATGGAAGCAAGAATACCGTCCCGTTTCCACCCACACACTGAATTGACAGGATGTGCTGGAATGGATTTTCCTCTGGAATCTCTCCAGCTCAGAGTCCATGACCCCATTGTGGAGCCGAAGAGTTTTGCAAGACAGCAGGGTGGTGGGGCTGATGAAGAACACGGACCACACGCTGACAATGGCTTGGGGAAATCAGAGGAAGAACGCAAATCTAACCCGTGAGAGCTTCGTTTAAAAATTTCAAAAGTTTGGCAGTTTCATGCATGGACACATGTTGGCACGTCAAGCTCCTTTGCTTCAGTAAAGTTGTTTTGTAACACTGAAGTGCTTGGCTGCAGTGATTAATGCTCCCTTGCCTCCGTCAGCGCTCCGAGTCGCATTTAATGCATGTGCTGCTTGTTTTGCATGTGTGCTGATACAGTGAGCCGAGCTCCCTCAGAAGCGCTAAACCTGATCAGCAGAATCCCAGCAGCAGTTTATCAGAACACTGTGAGTTTTGCTGCTACACAGATCAATGTTGGGAAACAAACCTGAACTTGTATAGATTTGATGTTATGGTTTCATTGTTTAGTGGCTTGTAAGTAAATGTTTAATGACTTTTTCTATACAGTTAACGCATTCGATTTTGGAGTGGACGTGTTCTGTGGACGCAGGTCTCCTGTGCATGCTCTCCTCACCTCTGATCCTACCTGATGAAGGAATAGGCTGGACAAAGAGCTCCCCAAGCAAATGGTTTTGTTTTTTATTACAGAACAATGTTGATCTTAATCTTGTTGACATTTTGTTGTTCATTAAAACAACACATTTCATGCTGGTTCTTTTTACATAAAAAGGCTCAAGAAAGCCCTTGAAATTCCCACCCCGATGCTGAATGTTTGTTTTCAATGAAGATTTTATGAATGAATTAAAAAATGGAAAAAGCGAACCATGCTAAATGTTGCACTAGTTGGGACTATAAAAGCTGTTGGTGGACTAACAAAGAGAATACAGGTGGCTTCTATTATTGTTGTTTATTTATTAATGGGGAACGTCTTTTAAACTTTAAAATAGTCAACTGTGGCTTTACACCCAGCATGATACATTCATGCGAGTATTTATTTCGATTATTTAAGGTGTTTACTGGCAGGCTCTGCTTTTAGATGTTAATATGGAACCAGTAGAGTTTGAATCTCTCATCTTGTCTTTCAGTTCCTCTTCAGAAAACAGAACACTGAGAAACTGCAGGAGAACACACACAAAATAATGATACAAACAATCCTGTACATCATAACAGATCATAACAAAGTCTAAAAAAAGATATACAGCCGGGAAAAAATTATGAGACTTCTAAAACAATTTTTTGTTTTTCTAAATTTACTTTTGCAAATGATTGTTTTTGTTTTATTCTGTGAACTGCTAACACTATTTCTCCCAAATTTGAAATAAAAATAGTGTTTCTATTTGCATTTATTAGCAGAAAATGAAGACTGGAGAAACAGGTCAAAATAACATAAAAGATGCTCTGTATTTTTTCAAACCTCAAATAGAAAACAAGTTCAGATCGACTTTTAAGCAATACAACAGTAATATTTCTACATGTCTTTAAGAAAAGTAAAAAATTTATATATTTTATGATATCCTGGATGTTTATGTCAGATTACATGTCTTGTCATGCTGTCAGTCTTTCACATTGCTGTTGGATGACTTTGTCACTCCTGAGGTTTGATTTTGTTGAAATTCACACTGGACTGAAATGACCACAATACATCTAGAAATATTGATTAAATAAACATTTGGTCTCTTAATTTTTTCTGCGGCTGTATTTAAATATACATCTATTTTACTATACATATTTATGAAGGGTTACCCTCGGCATTTCCAATCTCTTGTTGATAATGTACTGTCGGAATGCCTGAATGGCATACCTTTCCTTTAGCTCCTTGTCCTTGAAACAAAACAAGAATGGAACTTTAGCAGCTAAATGGAGATGGGAATATAATACAACTTCTGTCACATTATTTGCTCGTTTTATAACCAGTATCCAAGGCTGTTGCCGGGTGATGTTATGCTTCACGATCATTAGTCCCATGGATGGCCATATGTATTTAGATCAGTGTTGGGCAAGTTACTTTGAAAAAGTAATTAATTATTAGTTACTAATTACATATTCAATAGTGTAATTAGATTACTGTACAAATTACTCTCTCCAAAAAGTATTGAATTACTTATTACTTTCTATATCCTATATCAACCTTGATTAGTTAAGTGATTCAAGGATAGATATGAAACGGCTCTTAATTCATTCAAATAAATAATATAAAACTACATAAAGTAGTATTATTAACTGACCAAAGTATTACAAATGTGAGAATTATACATTAAAGCACGGATTTCAAAGTTAGACTTTGAATTTTGATGTCAATTCCACTATTGCACACACATATATTACACAAAGTATTTAGTTTAATTACATCAGAAGTAACTAATTAAATTACAGAAAAAATCAGAGTAATCCCTTACTTTACTTTTTCAAGGGAAAAGTAATTTAATTACAGTTACTAATTACTTAGTAACTAGTTACACCCAACACTGATTTAGATCTGCTTGTAGCTATATGTGTGTTGATACTCGCCTCCTCACTCAACTGTCCTTCAATGTCCAGGCTATCTGTGATATCTGACGGACTTCTCAAAAGGTTGCTGGCAGCCCTTTTTGTGCAGGTTTGGGATGTCTGAGGTCTGTTGAGTTCATAGGCCTATCAGACAGGCATGGACAAGATTTTAGACAATATACTGTAATACAATGTAGCTAATTTTACATAATTTTACTGTTTTTTTACAGATTTTTCACGTATTTGTGAAATACGGTCAAATACTGTCAATTTACAGAAAAGACTGCAAATTTACAAACAGGAAAAATATCATTTTACAGGTATATTTCTGGTGCCCCAGATGCTGGAAAATAACCGTCAAATTACAGAAAAACAGGGGAAAAGTGTAGTAGAATTTTTTGTTTATTTTACGGAATATTTCTGCCGGCGCCCTTACAATGTGTGTTAAATTTAAAACAATTAAGCAACTTAGAATTATAATCTAAAAAATACTCTACTGTATATATGAAAAATAAACTCTTTAAAAATAATCGAAACTTTGTTCATTTGTAACTCATTTTAATGAAATACTAACCAGTTGGAACTTTGAAAACCTTTGTTTAATGTAACTTGAACAAACAATTAAGTATCTTTGTCCGGTCAACAAATTAATCTTTGTTAGCAAAATGTTGAGGACTAATAAATAAGCGTATTCTTCCTACTAAAAAAATCCTTCAAATTTAAATTACCTTTGTTGGGAGAACATTTCGAAGTTGGATTTTTACAGACAGTCACACAGTTTTCAATAAACAAAGCCTTTGTGTCTTTATACATGAAATATGTATTTTCCAAATTATATTACTAGAAAAAATGTGTGCATCTAGTTGTATAGTCTTCTACATTATTTCTGCATTAAGACTGTAGATGTTAAACACAATAACATTAACAACCTTGCTCAGCTTAAATGCATCAGGACGCAGGTCCACGGCAGAGCTGTAGAGTATTGCTGGAGTTTTATTTTTAATAAGGGTCAATAGTGGTTTCTTCTCATAGTCACTTTTGAATAGATCCAGGATGGTTGACTCTGTCAGATCACCAGTGTCTCCACCCTGAGAAAACATGTAAAATGCTCTCACACACTTAAAAGCTAAAGCTTATGATCGTTGTTTTATATGTTAAAATATTACCAGTGAATTTATCCATTCACAGAAAAGCCTGGTAATCCTCAGCTTGACATCATCTTGCAGGTGTTTAACATCGGTCATGTGATCTTTCAGACGAGTCTCTTTAGGTTTCTGCCATTTATAGATATTTTTTGGTCTGTTGTCTTTACATTTCTCCTTTTGAGGTCTTGGGAAAAGTAGGAAATGTTATCTCAGGAATGATATTATACATTATGTACTTATGTAATTATCTGATTAAATCCAGAAGATTTAGAGAAAGAAAAATGACTTGATGCTGATGAACGGTGCGACAGTCTCACTGAGGAGCACTGAAGGTGAAAGTTCACATTGTGGTCTGCTGTCTTCTAGATGGATTTCATTTTTTGGAGAGGTTGTGGACAAATCTTCCTTCACACACATATCGGGGTCCAGGACTGCCAACACCTGATCAAATAACTAATGGAAAAATTGGATCAAAACCTAATTAACATTCTTCATTCTCCCAAATAAAATTAGACTTAAATTAAAATGTGTTTACCTCTGGTGTCATACCGCTCTCCAGATGAGGATAAAGGGCCAGAGGGTGTTCTTTCAGTCTGTGCTCTACAGCATCGATGAACTCACGTTGGGTTTGACTCTGCGGATTCTGCTTTGAGTAACACGCATGATCTTTACTTAACGTCTTCTGCGGTAACTTCACAGCACACGGGTGCTTCGGCATCCCGAAGACTGCAGGTGCCATTCCACAGTCACACCGGGTAAATAGCTCTTCATAAACAGTAGGATACCCATCTCTAAAATCATCCAGCCCAGGAGACAGAAAACGCCACCTTCGACCATCTAATGCACCAGATAGTTGTTGCGTTTTGCTTAGATCCCTAAGATATTTGGTCTGTAGTCTTTCCTTATACCTGAGGACAAAGAGAACTTCGATTCGAGTTGATTATGAGTGCTTTCTCGTGCCTTTAAATAATTTACAAAAATACTCCGTGATACAAGACAATGTAAAGACCATATTATAGTAGGCCTACGCTATGCGTCCTACATCAAGGTACTTTAAAACATGTATTCCCACCCATAAGAAATTTAATCATGGTTTTAAAGTAGTAAAAGTGTACCCTTTTTATTACCATAGTTTAACTACAAATACCATGGTTAACTATGATTATTGTGGTAAGACCATCGTAAATTTGTGGTAACCTATACAAAAATAAGTATCCATCAAATGAATTTCATGCATACAAAGTACAAATTTGTTTGAAAGTATACTTCGTGTAAGTAATACTACTAGTATACTTGTAAGTGTACTATTTCAATACTACTTGGAACTACTTTGGCCCACTTTTTAGTTTATAAAAAACAATATAGCTAAATATTAAAAAAAGTTCTGAGAAGTACATAAAAAGTAGACTGAAATGACACTTTCTTATACTAGTAGCACAACTGATTCAACTTTTTTTTGTAAAAAAAATAGGCCTACTATGGTTTAACTACAAACAAAACCAAAAGACTGGTTATTGTAGTTAAACCATGACAAATCGTTTTAATAGCGTGGTAACATGTAAATATCCAATTAATGTTAATTGACTCTGGAATGAAAGGAAACGAAAGATGTTGCTATAAGATGTAAAATACAAAATGTAAAATAACTGCAGTTCCGAACTTACCACGGGAATTTGGTGTTTTCCACCGGTCCAGTTTTCAAAGACATTTCACTCCTCTATATTAATCATTTAAATCAGAAATGCTTACGTTTTATGAACTTAACATCATTGTGCTTAACGTATGAAAGTTCTCGTCGGGATTTCGAGTGAGGTGCAGCGCGTGGCTCGTTGCTAGCAACACGACATTGTTCCGGTGCTTGTAATTCTCAAGGTTCTTCTAGGTTGCGGTTTTTGCGCCTTTTCACCACAAGAGGGCGCTTTGTGATTGTAACAGTGTTAATAAAATGATATGTGATCTTTCTGGTCAGTGCTAAATAGTGTGAAGTAAAATATAACATTATTTCATTCATTTTTTTGTACATTTACACTGAAGCATTAGGCTAATGCAAAGCCACTGGGATATTAATCCGAGGTATGCTATTTTAACAGTATGCCACACAACCTGCTTTGCTTAGACAATACGTTATCAAATAAGATACAATGAACAATTTGTAAGAGTTTAATGCTATAATCTCAGCTTTTCGATTGATTCTAAAACCCCTTTTCTTTTTTCTTATTTATTTAGCATTTTTATTTTTAAACATTAATATATAAATCTTATGCCATTGTAATTCTATTTATATTATTGTTAATCTTAGACTAAACAAAAAATATGAGAAGAAAGTACTGATTCGTTCCATAGGCTACATGTCGTTGGGCCTGTACTAGCCTACATCCTGGAACTGTTCCCCTTCTGTTTAGGTAAGGGACAGGACAGGAAGAGAAGACAATGGTATTTACATGCAAAGAGAATGTTTTGCCTTATAGATTTGTGTAGAATGAGAATAGCTTTGCATTCATTGGGTGGCGTGACTTGCCTTATGCATGAATGATATGCTGCGAACAGGACGTGGTAACGACAACACTGAAATTCTGTCAAGGAACTTTCTGTCTGCGTCGTTGCCTTTTCTTGTAACAAGCTGAAAATGTAATTAAACCAATGACCCATCGGCTCGGTCGAGCTGGAAAAGCTGTATGTATAAGCTGTGCACATGATCGTGGTCTGAGTTTACACATGATCAGAGAGGAATGAGGAGGCACAGAGTGAGCTCTGTTTAGGCAACTCGCTGTTTATGAAATAGCTAAAGAGTTAAAGTGGAAAAATACTGTCCGTGTGTTCCAAACATCACAGTAATGTCCTTAGAATGAGCCGTTCTGAACTTTTGTTCTAGAACACCCTTTTAGAACAATTAAAGCTTTCTGAATAAATCAACCCCAAACCTTTTGTCCAAGAAATCCTGAAAAATCTAAATCATAAAGAAATCATACACGTCTGGCAACAAGCCAGCATATACATATATTGAAATGACGCAATGAGAGTGAATAAAATAAGTCAGAGCTCTTTGGAGCCAACAACCTCTTTTTCCTTTAAAATCAATGTGTTTTATGCTCCAAGATCACAGGATAATTTTGTATGTTAAAAACTGCACAAGTCAGTACCATGAATATGAAGTACAATGATTATATTCATATTTTATAAATTAACTTAAAGACGCCTTGAATTCCCATGACAAACTTTGTGTTGATGTATTACCTGTTTCGACATGAAGTCTGGGTGGGGCATATCAACGGCCATGTCTTCTTTTTACAAAATAGCAACTAACCATAATTTGTTACATTTATATTCTAGAAAGCATTTGATTGATGAGTCATCAATATGTGATGCCAATTTGTGAGTGAATGATTTTACTTTTTACATCTTAGAAAAAGTTAAAAGTTAATTTAGTCAACGATTAAGAGTACACCATGCACGTGGACTAAAAGCTACATTTTAATCCAAAATCTCTAATTTTGTGTTCAAAGCATCAATGTTTCAAGATTCAGTACATACATTACAGTAATGTAAAATATCGTATATATTTGCAATATGCAGCATGTGATATTAAACAAGCTTTTTAACCACAATAACTGTGTAACTCATTTCGCCTTGCTTTCCGCAATAATGTCATACTTGGGTGTTATATCTGCAATGGCAATTCGTTTAAACATTTGTGAGATAAACACAAATTTAAATGTGCTATATTTGCTCTGTACACACTGAAGACAAACTTCAGAAGTAACATACAGACTGTTCAGAGGTAAGATGACTGTTCAGAAGTAACGTGATGGCGTGACTGTTGCCGGGAATCTGTGTGTGTTCAGGGTGTGGCCTGTTGACTCCTTTACAGGAGTTGAACATTACATCAATCTTTCTTACTAAATAGTTTATTCATTTGTTTGAACTCTTACACGCCTTTATTAACCATCATTTGGCGCGTTCGTGTGACCTGACTCCAAATAATGATTGATAGCAGCGAGCATAAAAATCTCCCCTTGGGGATTCATTAAGTTTTGTATCATGTTCATGTGGCATGCCTTCATTTTAAACGTTGAGCAGAAAGAGCAAGTTTTTAATTTTATGTGAGAATTTTCCCCTGAGTGGGAAGTTTCTGCCATAAGCATAGATTCGGGAGAAATGAAGCAAACAGAGGGCATTGTTCAAAGCCGGTAATTGTTTGTAGGATAATTTCCCCCAGGGACACTACAGCCCCTGGACAGGTAGAAATAGGCCTACAAACTCAAAAGAATTTCCTCAGAGCCAAACCCCATGAAAAGCATTTATCAGAGCATGTGATGTGCCAGAAACTGGGGAGCTCCAGTTTCCCACAAAGACAAATGCGTTATGTAAGTTTTGAGACAAAGCATGCAACAGAGGAATGCTCCCTTTGATGGCTGCCATGTTAAAAGGTCAGCAAGTTTAGAATAGATACCGGCAAAAGTACATGATTCACCTCATCAGGCCTTATGGAGATGAAACCCGCCCATAAATATTTAAGCCCTGGGAGTCTTAGCGATGGCCCTGAAATCTCTCGTTTATTAAACTAAGCTTTGGTATTTAGAGACACAGAAGTACAAAATAACAGGATAACACAAATCTTTAGAGAGGACTGTCTGTCAGTATACACAAAGAAAGGAAACATTAAATTTCGGAACGAACAAAACACATTTGTTTAAACTCCTTTCAGAAATGTACTTTGTCGGTTTTCCAAGCATTCAAGATGGCATGACTTTTAACTTATGATAACATGCACCTCTCCCCAGGGAAGCGACTTTTTTGTTGAAATAAAGCTCAAAATTAGACAAGCACACTAGGTCAGCCCACATTCGCCCAAACTCTAGGACCCATGGGAAGCTCATTCACCTCCATGCAAAGCAATGCCTTGTTGTATTTGTGTTGTTTGTCTTTTAGTTCTAAGATTTGGAACACAACAAAACAACTTACATTTGTTTATACGCATATGAGAATATTTTTGATCTTTTGCTCTCGGTCAGTTTTTCAACCATATCTGTGATTAGTTCAAATCATCTCCAATGCTTTCTCAAACTGCACTCTGTGTCCTTGGTGAGCATGACAATAGAATCTCACAAATATAAATAAAGTGTACTTTTCCTCACATTGTACTAAACGGCCCGAGGTGGCATCAATCACATCTCCTGAAAAGGTCTAGCGTTTCTCAGTACTCCCACGATCATTCCTGAACACGGGCTTGCACCGGCCCATCCTGGATGCTGCCAAGAGCCTGTCTGGAGAAACAAACACACTGTACCATGCGGTACAGAGCTGCATCGCCCCACTCTTTCCTAATGCCTGCAATGGGATTGATGCGTCTTCAGGGTTTTGTTTTTCTTGGTACTAGAACAATAGAATGTTTAAACACGTGCAGTGACAAAAATAGACAATGTACGCAGATCAGGTTAAAGTATACGTGATTGTTAAAGGATGAATGAATGACACAATTCTCACATTTGCATGATACTTTGCTTCTTTATCATTTACAAACCAAATGATTTGAATGGAGGGACCGGTTTTCCTAGCCCTCTCCAAGACTTTCCAGCTGTCAGATGCCCAAACTGGCTGTTTTTGCCTCCCTTCATCAATAATTAAAAAAAGAATGGAATAAAGTGCACTGCAGGGCTGGGCTGGACTGGACTGGGAAGAAAAATCGGCCCTGGCATTTTTTGGCCCACATCGGCCCTACAACATTTCTGTTGACGGGGGGGGGGGGGGGGGGGGGTGTTGGTGGTGGTGCATAGTTAAATCTGTCGACGGGGATGGGGGTGGAATGCATACGTGTCTTTTGCATTCACGTTGCGTGCATTCGCATTTATAATACGTCCGTCTGAGCGGCCAAAGCATCCGTTCCGGCCCCAAACGATAGCGGCCCACCGGGAAAATGCCCGGAATGCCAGATGGCCAGTCCGCCCCTGGTGCACTGTGTTTGTTATGCAACAAAAACAGGACAGCCTGTATGCACACTAACTAGATTCTGTTATAGGTTAACACTTTTCTCCATGAGCCGGGGTAAAGCGCTGGTTTCAGTTCAGTCTTAAAAATGACACGTGTACCACAAACCCTCCGAGAAAAGTAGCGCACAATTTAGTGCAAAAGTGAATATTTAATAGCTGTGTTTTTTTTATCATCAGACTTATCTTGACTGTCTCATGCGGAGGTGTAGTACACAGAGAAAAAATGCATTTTTGTAAAGGGAGGAACGGGCGGAGAATGTGTAATCATAACCAGATATCATAGCAGCAAACTCATTTTATAAAAGACCTTTGTATTTGGTGAATAGCTGTATTAATCTCATCCTGCATTTGGAAAAACTCTTTGCATAACTTTTCTTAACTTTTCTGATTTATGTATTATTATTATATGATATTAAGCTTTTTTTCATTTGCTTTATGTTTTGCTGATTCGTTCACATTTCAGCTATAGTCGAGGTGGTAAAACAATGTTTCCTTCTTTTGCATGGTAAACATGCAAGATATGAAAGTTACTTGGAGTTACTTTCCAAGAAAAGGAAACACTTTCGTTCAGCTCCGGTGAGGTCACAGCTAGGTAATGTATTCTTCGTTTTCTACTATCTTCCAAAACTAAAACACAAAGCAAAACAAAAATAAGTCAATAAGTGACGTTTTATGTTTAATTAGGAAATGTTTACCGCAACCTGCTCAAACACTTATAAGAGAGTTCCTTTTCCTGCACTCAACAGGATGCAACCAAATTGTATTTGCGTCATCGGTGTCACACAATATGCACATCAGTACTCACATTTTGTGAACAATATTTTTTTTTTTTTACAAAAAGAGTTTGTTTTCTCTGGTGACCAAGCCGTTTTTTGGCATGTAATGTTTTGCTTTGTGGCAAATAGCTAAATGCAGTGATGATAAATGGACAAAACAATGATGAAATTGATTGGAACATTTTTATTTTCCACACATTCATAAAAAGATGTCATTATAGAAAGAAACTCAACTTATTTCCCCTCCACCTCCTGGTGCTTTTAATAGTTTGTTTTCACTTCTCTTATTTACACAGATGCTCTCTGGCCTGAGCATCCCTAAAATCCCCCCAAAAGATATCTACTCAATTGCTCACCCCAGTTTTTTTCATTCACTTTTACATATTGTTAACTAGCAGTAAAGTTCACAATGGTTTAAACATGAGTAAACTTTGTAATCATTAGACTTTATGATTTTGCTTTATCTGTCAAAACGTATAGAACCTTCGATAAGTTTTTTCTTCTGAGAAGTGTACTTTAGTCATTTGCATTTCTACTGTTAATCTGTAAAATACAGGTGAGGACTTGAGTTAAGACCTATTTATCATGATATTAGCTTGTTAAGCACCAAATATGTGTTTCCTAAGAAGAATCCTAATCGTTTTTATTTGCTTTTGCTAATTAATAGCCATTCAAACAAAAACGTGTGAGGGCATTAAATGTCAAATAAGGGTCAAAAGACTCATTAAAGTAAAATATTAACAGATTTGACACAAACTGTTCTTAGAATAAAATCTGACCATATCAAAATGTTTCCCAGTGTTAAACATGTGAGTTTGGCCATGGTAACGATTGTAAATTCTAAAACACACCATCAAACTCAAGCCTTCCATTCTGTGCAAGACAACCACGAGATTTGCAGCGCGCAGCGGCGCGTCAAGCCGCCTTTAAATAAACTCCGCCCCGAAATCAGTCGATCAAATTCAGCATCGCACTCTCCGGCGGTCGACCAATCACGCTCATCAAGGGGTGGTCTCAGAACGGTGGTCCGGGAAGACGTCATCCAATAGAATCCGGAGTTCCTCGAACAAAAGGCTTGCGACAATCATCGTGTACCGTATGCTCCGCCCATTATTCATCGCCATTGAAGAGTAATTTAAGGAGACACTAAGGAGATAGCGGAACGCACAATAAGAGACTTAACGGTTTTGCGTGTCAAAGCCTTTTAAACACAGACGCACCGCTGTGTCGTAACGTCCGTCCAGTGTGTTGATTTAGAGCAATTTTAATCTTTGTACACTTTTAAAGTACACGTGTTTCAACAACACTCATATTTAAATGAATGATTCAAAATGCATCTAACTATTTAACTTGATCTCAATGCATGTATTGCATAAGACGCGAACTATGGCGAGAACTTGAACAGAATGTAACATAATACAAAGCTGGACTTTACTTCTAGTTAGCAATGAAACATCATGAAATATAACCATGTCCTGTTTTTTTCCTGGTAATACTTAATCATCTCCGTAGTCTTCTTTTTTATTTTGTTTATAAATCGACTCCACAAAAAGAGTTTATGTTTAATTCGGGCATTTGAATATGTTAACCCGCCTTAAACCCCCTTTAATTATATGAGCTCAGCTCTGATGCCAGTTGGATACGCCCCTCGGATCAAAAAGTGTGTTTCTCATGCATGACTGGCTCATTTGAATCCAGTCAGGAAAGAGGAGAAGATCCCCTGTTTCTCGGCATTGAAGCTGATAGTCTATCTCAGCATCCGAGAAACACTCCCGTGAACCGGACATCATTGGGATCGGTGATAGAGGGGGAAACAAGACTGTAGTTGAAATACCACCGGATAAACGGAGACGTATCGAGGGATTCTCAAGTAACGTTAGCGAAGTTCAGAACAAGTAGCTTCTAACGTCAGCTTTCTTTCAGAGGAGAAAGACAGACCGGGTGGTGAACAGTTGCCACAGGAGTATCGCAGTATTTTTCGGTATAAATCTGCCAATTTGAAACCGCCAATAATGACCAGAAGTTCTTGTGCCATTTACGCCACCGGCATCGTGTGCGCGCATCTACTCATTTTGGGAATCGCCCTGCTTGTGGCTCAAGTCTTCCAAACAATGATTCAAGAACGGATAAAAAAGGTAAGATTTCTTCAAAGTAAGTCTTCTACCAACCTCTTTGCACACAAAGCTGACATTAAAACGCGTACCCGGCTTTCAAAAATGTCATGAACGAGATTTCCTGTGGAGCGTCATGCGGAGCTGCTCGTGGCAGTTGATATAACGGTTGCGAAATCTTATCTCTAGTAAACAAGTCAAAATTATCGCCACACAAAAGTCCTTTCAGTCATATGGTTGTCCTAAAAATGGCAAAGTTGTTAAGGTGTGAGCCGGGCTACATATTTTCCTGTCAGGTAACGCATTCGCGTTGTATTGTTTGGTGTACGCGCCCCGCATTTTACGCAAAGATCGTAATGTTTTGGGGCATTTTATGTTTCCCCCTTAAGGTTAGATCTGTAGGTGGTAAAAACGTGATATCACATTACCGTGATGCAAATGTGGTTTTGTTAGTAAAAGTGGGCTGGTCACTGACCACCAAGCCACATATCATCGGATCATATTGCGGAAAATGCTTTCTTTCCGTAACGCACCTTTGTACTAACGTTAGTAAGAACGAGTGAATGAAATGCTCAAGTTACTGACAGTGAATCAATCCCTCTTATTTCATGTTGTACGTTCACACATAAGCTCGTATAGGGTGAGGGTGGGGGGGTAGGTGCTATACTGTGAATGTGGGGGAGGGTCTCAGTCGGTTCTCCTTGGAAAAAATACTTGGAATTCTGACCCTCAGTATTTTTAACCAGGTACAACATTCACTGGTCAACTTCTCAAACCTGTAATTGAGGGAGTGAGTTTATATTTTGTTATGTTTAGGTGTTGACAGATGATACATTGGTAGTTGCATGTTATATACACATTATGAAGACTTCTAGGAATTGACCTTTATGATACATTGTGTGTTTGTTCATATAACCACTTTCTTATCTTCTCTGGCACTGAAGTGACACAAACTCGTCACAAGGATCTGTTAGACCTGACGAAACAACTTTTTCGTGCCCTCCGGTCATGCGTGTCTTAAAGCAGGGTGTGGAGTGGCTGCTGTGTTTTTAGAGCTGTACATGTGACCGACAGTATGTAGCTGTGAGGCAAGTTTTCTACAAAAGACTGTGACGATTTAACATCTTTACTTGCCTTTAGCAGTTTTTGATATAGTCTTGTAAATGAGTTTATTTATTATTTATTTCTTGTTGGTATAAAGTAGTTCAGTTCAAACAGCATTTGGAGCCCCGTCCGTCAGTGTAATGGTAAAAGTGTAAACTGCGTCTAAATAAAACGTATAATTCTGCTGCGGCCGGTATCTTTACGTAACTATAGGGAATGTTTTATATTCAGTTGACTGACACGTATACAACAAAGGAAAACAACCTTACTATCAAATTAAAAACATGCTTTGTTTTTCTTACCTTGGCTCTAGTTTTTCGATCAAGGCTTTGAAAATGTTTCATGTCCAGCGAGGACCTTCAAAGTCGTCCTTTCTCAAGGTTGTCAAGTACAGAAGGTTAATGAAAGAGTTTAGGAACATTTCTTCTTTAACAGTTTTTATTCCTGGACAGCAAATCGCTGGCTATTCAACTATTAGCATTAAAAAGGAAAATGTTTGGGCTTGCAAAGGAGCTTCGGGTTTGTAACCATAAAATGTAAAAATAAAATGTGTGGTGTCAGTGTGCTGGTTCTAGTCTATTGAATATTCATTGTCATTAATTGTATGAGCAAAAATTTCTTTTCGCATCAGAAACAGTTAAAAGCTGAGCAGTAGTTTCAAAAATCCCAGACAAACCATCTCAGAAATGCTGAAACGGAGAACTGAATCAATGAGCGTGACGCAACCCAATCTATCTTTAAAGTAAAGCTATAGTCTGATATTACCACACATGGTCGAACAAGTTGAATAGCTTTGGATTTTCTTCAGCATTGTTTTGGGTTTAGAGAGAGCGCAGGGTGACTCCCACCGAAAGATCCCATTCATGTGACAAATTCTTCAGTTCAAAAAACAGGTGTCCTTTTAATAGGTGATCTGATGTGTTTTAACAAAGATGGGACACTTTGATATGGATTTGCTCTTATAATAAGACACTGATATAAGTTTGACAATAGTGAATTGCTTATTCGCAAATAGTTTCTATTTCCCGGCACAGATATTGCAAAACTTTCGAATGATGCTTCTGTGACTAATAATGTGACTGACGCGGATTAGCTAGTAGTTGAACAATTTGATTTCAAAACAAAATGAAAACAGTTCTTGAATTTTAGGTCCTTCTAAATATGCTGATTAATTGTAGTATTATACTTTTTCTGAAAAGAAAGAGCTTAATAAAAGTAACTCCTATGAAGGTGGCTAAAGCCATGGCTCCTGATCCCAGATAGTGTTATCTGCATTTCAAGGTAAAACCTTCAGGTTGTTTATGAGTTTATCTCGAGTCACTCTTTGGAGCCATGCTTTGTCCATTGCTATATGCACCTATGTTGTAGTCACAAACAACATTGATGTACTTTATACGTTGTTTGTTCCACCTTTAAGATTCAGATGACGACGCTCAAGAATTAAGAAGTGCAACTGCTGAACCTTCATTTTGATACAAAACGTGTTTGTTTGCGTTACTCTGTCTGGCCAGGAATGCTGATGATGTTGTTTGTTCTTCTTCTTTAACTATGAATCAGCCGACTCTCAGATGAGTGCTTTGCTCTTTTTCCCCTCATACCAGCTTTTTTCCCTTTACGTCTGCTCTTTTTCTGATATGCTGGGTCATTGACATTTCACTTGATACTTCAGTCCGCTCTCAACAGATTTTCACGATTTTCTGTTCCTTCTTCCCTAGAAAAACAGTGACAGAGAGGCTCAAAGTGTGACCTCAGCTTGTGTCCGTCTCAACTTGTGAAAGTTAGATGTCTCAGACTCTATAGGTTTAAGGGAAAAGCTCTTTTTGATCTTTGATTTTGTTTGTTTTGCAGGAGATCACACTGGGTCAGAACAGTCGAGTATTGGAGGGCTGGATGAACCCACCGCCTCCCGTTTACATGCAGTATTTCTTCTTTAATATTACCAATCCAGACGAGTTCTTGGCTGGAAGAGAAAAGCCCAAAGTCACTCAGATGGGACCGTATACGTACAGGTGAACAGATAAAAATCTGCTTTTTGTATTCTGTTGTTAAATTGTTCAGACGTCATTTGTTTTCTGAATTTTACGGTCTTGTCAGTGACAACCTGGGCGCCACATTCAGGAAGTGACTCGTGCATTTTAGAAGATAGGAAACAGGAAATGTTGGCCTACCCAATTTAAGTGAAATGTCAAATATTACTGATGCACTTGTAGAAGCATTTTCTATTTTATTTTGATATTTTAAAGACTCAATTTTTAACATTAACATTAAATCAAATGTTTCTCTCTTCTAGGGAATATCGACCAAGGGAAAATGTTACTTTCCTTGAAAACGGGACAAAAATCTTTGCCACGAATCCCAAGAGCTTTGTGTTTCTGCGAAACATGTCCGTGGGAGATCCCGAGGTTGACCATGTGACAACAGTTAACATTCCCTATATTGTAAGAATCATTGAACATTTTTCTGTTCGTAGGATTTTTGACATTTTCTAAACTCTGAACGCAATGAATTTGATTACATTTTCTTGCTTTCATTCAGGCCGTGATGAACGAGTTGAAGTCCTACAACTTCTTCCTGAGGAGTGGCGTGTCTATGATGTTGGGTTCCATGGGCATTGAGGTGTTCACGAATCGTACCATCCACGAGATGCTCTGGGGTTTCAAAGATCCGCTGCTGACAAAACTCCACAACCTAAGACCAGAAGTGGAGGAGTATTTTGGCCTTATGTACAATGTAAGACAGCAAGATTAATCCTATTCATAACGGTTTTGCCAATTAAGATGAAAATGAAAACGTAATTCAAACTAGTAACAAGTCTGAATATTTATATTTTGCCTGAGAATATGAGCCCTTTTCACCTAGGGTCTTATGTGCTGAACGAAAGGCATGATATGCAGATAACCTCTAGTGTGTAAATATCAGGATAAGCAAGTGACGTTTTTTATGATCCGTCAGTCACAGCAGATGTTGACCAGTTTACCAGGTTTGACTCAGTGGCCTGGTTTACTGTGATGGGTTGGAAATGCTCTTGAGGGATTAAAAATCGAATTAGATTTAGAAAAAGAGCCTTAGTTTGTGCAGTGGTTGGAGCAGTGTCATTGCACTGAACTCTGGTTTTCATTAATACAACATTTCGACTCTCTCTTTGCATTCATATCCTGCTAGCTCCATTACCTCTAGGCAACCAGTAGCTCAGATACATTTTGTGTGGGAGTTTTAGCATTGTGTTCAATCCATGTGTGTTTATTTGCTACAGAAAAATGGAACCCATGAGGGAGAATTTGTCTTCCACACCGGAGAGAAGAACTACATGGACTATGGAAAAATTGACACGTGGAATGGAATAAGGTACGATTCTTGCATAACCCGCTTTGCTTTACTGACACAGTGAGGATATTTGCACACTCACTTGCCTTTTGAGCGTCTTTGAAAATTGGGTCACACAAACAGAACGCTTGCATTCGGTGGTGGACGGGTCAATAACAGAGCGTGAAGTCCATTAAAACAGCCACTGCAATGCTCTTAAACGGACTTGCATACTTTAAAAGTAGGTCATATTGCATTTCACAGTCCTCATTGCGTCAAATCGCTAACCATGCAGAATTCTCTATTTTAGTTTTGATAACAAACAGCAACCTCCCTGTTTAACACGGTATAAACAACGTGGTCACCATCTATTACTGTTGCCCCCCACAGGCAGATGAACTGGTGGTCCTCTAACCAGAGCAACATGATCAATGGTACCGACGGCAGCGTCTTCCACACCTTCCTGTCCAGGAAAGAGCTCCTCTACATCTTTGCTGCCGATCTGTGCCGGTATGCAGCGTGTTTAAATTCTTTCAAGTAACTCAGCCACTGTGTTGCTCGCACACTCATACCTTTTTATCGGCAGGTCCATTCATTTGTCATACGTTAGCGACAAAGAGGTAAAGGGGATACCTGCCTTCCGCTTCGCTCCTCCTTCAGATGTTTTAGCCCCCCCCACTGAGAACCCCAGTAACGCCGGTTTTTGCGTACCTGCCGGGGATTGCCTGGGAAAGGGAGTCCTGAAAGTCAGCGTTTGTCGACAAGGTATGAACGTTTAGTCCCAACCGGTTTTACGATGCAGAGAATAAACCGTTTTATGGTGCAGAGAATTTGCTTTTGCTTGGAATATATAGGGGTTTCTACATCTTCAGGTACATAAATCACGTGCTAGACATTACAGTGACCTGAATAGGCGACCTAGACTGATGTTTAACTCAAATAAACCGCGTGTGTAAATAGAATTGAACTTCTGGGTGTCCGATAGTGACCCTTCTAACTCAGGTTCATGATAGATAGCTCTGCTTTTGTTTGCTCACTCCTGGACTATGAAAGAGATATCAGTGGTTAGTGCTTAATGAGTAACTTTTAGTAAAATTTTATGACTTAATCACTTGACTGGCTTTAGGTGACCTCCAACAAATTGCTCTATATCAACCTCTATTGCTTCCGCCATAAACTATTCAGCTAATATTATTATTGAACCATCATAAACTCTCACTGTTATCTTCCGACTACTCCTAACATTCCGCAGCTGTTTATATTTGCGCATGCTTTGATTAGTCATCTTTCCTAGAAGGGGTTATTAATGGTTATATTTATTACATTATTAAGCAATGGGATACTTGCATGCTACAGTTCAGAAAGTCTAAGCGTCCTAAAATGCAATTAGAAAATATTTGAAATCTGAAATGCAAAATCCAGTTGAAATCGTGGATATTAACAAGTTACGATTTTTAAAGCCCTAAAGTGTATATCATAAAATGAAAATGAAATGTTTAAATTTCTGCCCTATTTCTAGGTCGCTAATCAAATGAGCGAATTTGTGACATTGACTGTTATTTCGGGACAGATTTCTTTGCATTCTCAAAGTACGCTGAGATAACAGGCTTGCACAAACTTGTAAAGTCCATGTCAGATTAAGTCCATGCTTTCATTGAAGCAAAATGAGGCCATACCAAATACTAAGAAAGGATTGAATTTGTGAACATTTTACTGTTAATCTTTTAAGGCAATTTGTTGTGCTGATAATATTATTTGAAAGAAAAAAAGAAAATGTACTAAATTTGATATATGAAATGCACTGGAAGCAGTTTTTTTACTAGTGGTCTTACACATTAAGATAACATGATATTTATAATAACAGCAATTGTGCATTTGGTGGCCGTTTGTGGAACTGTTGTCACTGTCAATAGAGGATGTTTCATTTTCTGTCCCTTCTGTCTTCTGAAACTCCCTAAAATACTGTTGCAAGTATTGTTATTTTAGAGCACACAGAATTTCAAAAAGTTGACATGTGAAATCTAAAAAGCGCATTTGTGTTGGACTTTACTCCTCTTTAGTAAATGACCCACCGTGAAGGGAATAAGGACTATTTTACTATTTTTGCATCTTCACATTCACCCTTTCACTTCCCAACTGTGACAAGACAGGCGCTCTAGAAATGATGGTCAACAAACATGTTTTACTCAATTCGTTTCTGTTTTCTGTTTTATGCATAGGTGCTCCCATTGTTGTGTCTTTCCCTCATTTCTACCAAGCTGATGAGGAATACATCAACGCCATTGAAGGAATGAACCCAAACGAAGAAGAGCACGAAACCTTCCTCGACATCAACCCGGTATGTTTTGGATCACTGATTTGTTTCATTGTGGTTTTGTAAACTGGGTGACAAAGCCACAATCAATTCCCTGTGATGAAAACTTCCCCCAATGAGTAACTTGCATCCTGTTTCTAGCACCAACATATTAACACACATTTGCTAGTGGAATTGATGAAAGTGTATGTGAAATATTCTAAATATTATAAGAGATTTAATGGAAAATTGTGCTTTTTTGCAGACCACAGGGGTTCCGATCCGTGCCTGCAAACGAGCTCAGCTTAACGTCATCCTAAAAAGAGTCAGCGGCTTCCCGTAAGTAAAACATATCCCAAAACTATCGAAACCACAATGTCGTCCTTTGAGAATAATATTAAACTTATGAAATTTCCTTTTTCAGTAAAACAAAATTCCTGAATGATACGATTTTCCCCATCATGTATGTCAATGAGGTGAGTGTTTTGTTTTCTTGTTTGTCTAGCACCTGTTCATTTACAAAGTATGTTTTCACAGTCCTCAGCATTTGCTTCATTGCTCTGGAATTCTGTTCTATTTCTAGACGGCAACTATTGACGACGAGTCTGCTAACCAGATGAGAACGCTTCTGTTGATCGTAATGCTGGTGTCCAACTTCCCTGTCATCATTGTGGGGCTGGGGGTCATTTTACTCTTCGTCTTGATCTTCCTGGTCTGCAGGAACCGCCAGAGAAAGGTAATTAAAAATCTTCCCTTTCCTGTATTTGCAATGAATGGAGGGAAGACAGAGGCCCGATTAACATTTCCTGTCTAAAACCGTGCGGAAAACGCGCCGCTTTCTCTCTTCAAATGACCCGCGCTGCGTGCGCAGCACTCTGAAAAGTTGAACTATTTCCATCTCGATGACGCGCCTCGCAAAAATGTGCACGTCGCCCCCTATTTGCGCATTTAAAATAACGCGAAATGTGAATCGGGCCTAAGTGTACATAGGTTAACAACACCTTTTCCTGAAACGATCATTATGGTTCATATTCTCCGAAAATACCAAACACATTTTTATCTTTAAACACTTGCTGGAAAGGTTATGACATGTCACTATCCTGAAAGGCACTAACCTTAGTTTTAATTTCAACACGTGCACCTGCATGCGCTTAATCTCTTGTGCATGTATTACTTTATGAAATGTGTTATTTTATATACTTTGTGTTTGCAGTTTACAGTAGTTATTAGTTTGGATTGGTTTTGACTTAACATGAAAATGTTTTATTGTTTTATATACTATATACTAATGATGAATCTAAAGTTTATTTTTATTACATGAAATCTGCCATTGCTTATTGCAGTTGTTTTTATTTCCAGTAACAGTTTTCCTCCCCTTTTTTTGTTTCTATTCAGAACGAAGTAAAACGTATTGATTTTACTGAGGCTTTTCATTCTTTTGCTGTAAGTCCTTATTTCTCCCCTACACACACATTTACTTTCATTTTGCTGAGATTTGCCTGTTATGTCATTATTGAAGCTTTCGTTTTAATCAAGTTTTGCATACTTGGCTCATACAAATGCCATTCTTATTGTTTTGAACAGTAACATGAATTTGTTGACACCTATCATTATTTATTGCTTTTCCTGCATGGTTATTGTTTTGTACATTTTCCAGTGTATTACATGCATTGTTTGGACAAAATACTGTTGTGGTGTCTTAGCGCGGTGTTTTATGTTGAAATTCACCCATTCTTATGATTAGACGTACAGCGCAGGCGTACACGCTAATGTTCCTGTTCTAATATCCCCTCAGACGGCGAAAGACGAAACGGCTTACACCCAGGTCAGCAACCAAACGGAGGAGTCGCCCGAGAACCGCAGTCAGCCTTTAAGGAATGGATCTTATATCGCCATGTCGCCAGTGGAGGCCCAAAAGTGTTGATGAAGATCCTCGACTCGTTTTATGTGACTTTTCACTGTGCAATTTGTCCTCGGGGGCCAGTCCCCAAACACCCACCTACGTCTGCTGAAGGCCACTCAGCATAAGGTTGACTTTTTTGAGCGTGGCCTTTCCAACATGCCATATCTTCAAACAAAAAGTTGCATCCCGAATCAGTTTCTGGATATATCTGTTGCCTACTCATGAGAGGCCTCGATAAGCTCTCTTGCCTTCAAAAAGAACCAATATGCATTGCACGCTCACAGAATTCAGAGTTCCTTAAGGGGTCATAAACCCTGGAGGGGCTTTCACTGGAGCTGCTGGAAACACTCATGTCTAGGACCGTCTACGCTCTTAAAGCGAATCTCTTCCCACACTACTGTACGCTTGTCTGCGCAGGCGGGCATTGAACTAACAAAGCTCTTTATTTGTCAAACCCTTTGATAATGAGCGGATAAGTGCAAACTATCGATTTACCACCTCTAGGTGTATTTAGAGGGATAAAAGGTCTAATATGCTAAAAAAAACCTGGGTCCAAACCAGGACTTGTGTGTATGATTGTATATACCAGTGTGTGTGCTGTATTTGTATGTTAGCAGGCAATGTCTATGCTTGCATGTTTTGTCACACTGTTGTGAACTGCTCGGGTGGGTCGCGGCCCGCCATTTTGCATGATGCAGAGTGACAGGAAGTGGACACTAGTGACTTGAGCGGTCTTTCATTTCACCCTCGCGTGTCACATCCAGTGGCGTTTAGCGCCAAATGAATTCCCTCAACCTAGAAGCTTTGCAAAACCTAGAGTCATCATGCGTTGGCGTTTCGTCTTTTTTGTAATGAAAGAACATCAGATGTAGAAAACTCACAAGTGGACTTGAATCTTTTTCTGCCTTAAAAACACTTACGAACACAAAATGTGATCTTGCTGCGTGGCGACGGAAGGCACGTGACGGAACTCTTTCGAAATCGCATCGAAGAAAAACGTCAGCCTACCTCTGACAGAAGGGTTTTGCGAATCGATGTCAAGAAACGCGCCTCCCGTTTACAGCAAAAAGCGTCTGTTTTGAGAGCACAGCTACACTGAGCCCTGGGTTAAGACTTAGCAGGTTTAGAGTTATCAGTGACGTTTGCACATGTTTTTTCTGTGCGCTGGGCAAGAGACTTTAGCACTTGAATTACGCGCATCTGAGTTTTCTTCGTGCCGTCTGCGTCGATCAGAGCCTTGACTATTGCTTCTAAATGCATTGAGGCCATATATACATCAAAAGGATGTGATGACTGCACACTTTTTATACGCTCATGCATTTGTTTTGCATTGCCATGACCCATGTTATTTTATGGCCATTGTTTTGAAAATGTGTGTATTTTGGAAGCATTGAAAACAAATCCGATGCCAAGCAGTGGTTAGAAAGATGAAGATTTGTAGTTACCTGACGTAAAATGATCTGTTACGTGCCGCAGTCGAGGGTTCTGTGGATCTCGGCGCACATTGTGGCACACATTTCATGCCACAGTTTTTCTAATCGTAAATATTTAGCATAAGGTTAAAACTGAAACGGAGGAAAAGTAGTTCAAGGTTTATTGTAACTGACCTCCAGTCAATTACAAAATCTTGCTGTTAGCACACAGGAATATATTTGGTAGAAAAATGGCTTTGCTTTGTTGTTCAGCTTTCTGCTGGACCGTGTGACATAAGATCTACAACATGAGCCATTTCTGCACGGTTACCAGATTCCTTTCGGTGACTTTCGAAACGTGTTGCCCCTTGTTCACCTCCCTATACGCTTGACCAAAGATACATTGGTTTGGTAGATAACTGGTTTGTTTACTTTCCACAGTGATATGTACAGTGCCATCGATTTACCATTTACAAACGCATCACGGCCCTCATCATCTATAAGGGCGAATTGGGAAAAGATGTGATTTAAAAGTCACACGATATTTTCCAGGACATACTATGTGAGTTTATAATATGTTAGATACTGCAAAGAACTTAAAATATAAAGTGTTGCCACAGTGTGCACATAAACTCTCAGTATTATGTATTGACACAGCAATACAAGAATATGTACAAAGCAAATTTTATAATGAAGTGAAAAAGGTTTTGTAATCAGACAAACAATATTTATGTATTCATATGTTCAACGGTATGTACATTAACAGAATTTTTAAGGTCTTTCCTTTGGTCCTTTTCATTTCTATATATATTTTTAATTATTTTCTAATATTCAAGTGGGGTCCTAAAGCACATTTGTTTCCTTCTTCCCTTTCCTCTTACACAGATTTATGAAGTAGTACCAAGTGAATATTGTGCTAAATCCAAGATTGAACAGTGTACATGCTGGTGAAATTGTAATTTTGAGAAAGGCTTGTGTTGTAACTGTGGGGTTTGAGCCGATCGTGTGTAATGATCTCATGTTATACGACCTTCTCAAGCTCACTGTTTTGTCCAACTGGAATAACAAAGGGAAGGCTGAGTGTCTTTGACTTCTGTTTAGGGAGATTGCTGTGGTGCCACATCGGAACAAGGGAAGTTTCCTTGGCAATCTAACCTCTTTTATCTTAGATGAATGATGCCCTCCTACAGGCATGAGCGGTTGGTGCCATACCACCCTGTTTATTTCATTTGCTTTAGTAGCATTATTTCTTTCTGCGTTCATTTCAGAGCTGGCAAATTTAGCGCCCCGGCATCTTTCAGGGTGGACTTAAAAACACTGAACATTTCATCTTCTCCTGAGATGTGTTTTTGCTGCTGAGAATGACAATCCCTGTGTCATGTTAGGTGCAGAATCATTTCGAGTAATGTTCACTTTTACTTATGATAATTTACACTGCACAAATCTTTCTACAATGCTTTTGTAACTATTTTTAGTGTTATTTTCGAAAATAAACAAATTATGAAAATCTTGCAAATCCTGTCATGTTGTCAATGTCCTGCCCTTTGGCTTCTTTGTGACCTGTTTGTGTCAGCATCTTTAAGATACTACTTTGCAGTAGTTGATTTAACTTTAAATGTGAAGTTTACATTACAAGTATACTTGATGAGGTTCAAATACATTTTTAAACATTCTCTGTAGTAAGGATACTAACATTAATAGTATTATTTCATTACTTCTTGGGTCTAAATTACTCGCTTTTTAGGTTATAAAAGTACACTTTATGTAACAGTAGTACATTTTGAGTACACTGCTAGTTTACGGCTGCATCTTTAACTTGTTCTGAACTTATAGGAGTATTTTTAGTTTACTAGTTCAATACTTTTTTTAGTTTAGGAAAGTACACTCTGAGGTATACTCCCAGTAGTGGGAAAAAGTGCAAACAATTTAAAAGGCGACTCGGTCAAAAGACTAAATACAGCTAGAAGACCGTTTCATCAGATGTACGCGCCTGGCCCGAAGTTAACTTCCGGTTTGTGCTTGGTTATAATATAACAATGTGCTTTATGCACGCGTGACTTCCGCGTTTCATGGGAAGAACCCTATGCAGTTTCCGGTTGGGGAGACTTAAAACAGAGATAAATTGGAAACTGAGAAAAGTCTTCAATTTAGCAGATGCGGCACACCGCAGTGGTATATAGAAGTGGCGTTCTACCGTATTTTAAAGTTATAACGACATGTAAACTTATTGAAGTATCGTTTCAAATACGGTAGAACAGCACTTCTATATACCACTGCGGTGTGGCTAAATTTAACTGTTTTCTCAGTTTTCCATTTCTCTCTGCTTTAAGTCTAACCAGCCGGAAACTGCGTAGGGTTCTTCCTGTGAAACGCGGAAGTAACGCGTGCATATAGTGCATTTATTTAATCTTATTTTACATTTATATTAATGTATATAAACATTTTCTGGCATTTTAATATATTAAATTGAATTAAAACCTACGGTTGTTGATTGTTTGAGGTCTACCAGAAGTAGCCTAAAGTTTGGGCCACATAACGTTTGTTTTATGTTGTTGCCGTTGCTTTTCTGTCAAAGTCTTTTCTGTAACCATGTGAATAGTGTAGTTTGAGTATATTTCTAAAAGATAGACTAAAAGTATACTTTCTTATTTTTTTGTTTAAAGAGGTACTAGCAGCACACTTGAATAAACTTTTTGTAGAGGTGTAGGTGTGTACTAAATGTACTAAAATTTCAACCTGTCCATTGAGTTTCTTTAGTATTAGGCTAATTGTTTATGTAGAATGTAACGTTTAACTCATTTGGTCATAACTACACTAAGGTGTGTTGATTCTCATCTTACCTGAGAAATCAGGGAGAGATCTTATGAAACTGAAGAATGAAAAGTTTTCCCATGATGATTCAGCAGACATGTGAGGACTGGTGTGCTCGTGAGGACATGTGCGCTTTGATGTTGCCCTAAACTTGTTCAGACCTTTTCCTGCCCACACACTGTGCTGTCTGTCTCTCACTGTGCTCACTGACAAAAAAAGTATAATCACTGAGGCCGAACCAACCTACAAATACAGAACAACATGTTATGTCATTATAGAAAAAAATTGCAGTTCAACTTAAAATCTTAAAAAGTTATTTTTAAAAGTTTAGAAATGACGTCGTTAATGTACTTAAGCACATATTTTACCTTTTTAAATTGATTGAACCTACGCTACTTTTTTCCCCCAAATAAATACCCTTTATTCTGCACAAAGATTCGCTTAATAGGACTAAAGGGCCCGGTTTCACAGACACGGTTTAGTTTAAGCCAGGACTATGCCTTAGTTGAATTAAGATATTTTTGTAGCTTTTATAAAAATGCCTTAGAAGAACACATTACTGGTGTTGTGCATCTTGAGACAAAACAATGGCACCGATATAGTTGAAGATATTTCTGGGCAAGTTATATTCAGTTAAGACAGGTCACACATTCATTTTAGTCTGAGACTAGCCTTAAACCTTGTCTGTGAAACCGGGTCTAGGTGTTATAATCCCATTATTTCAGCACAGCTGAATTGCCCAATAGGACATTTCCCACGCCTTATGCATGACAGGGGGAAGCAGTCAGTTAGGCTTCTCTGTTTCTTTGTAAAACATATACCTTATTTAGGTATGCGATTGGTGTGTAAATACATTTATGGAACATTTAAGCAGCATTGAAAAGTTTGTGTTTATTGTACGTTCATACTGTATGTTAACACATACAGGCTCAGTTTCATAGACAAGGCTTAGCCTAAACCAGGACTATGCCTTAGTTAATTTAGGCTATTTAACTTTCTTTTATTAAAATGCCGTAGAAAAAAAACATTACTGATGTGCATCTTGAGACAAAAGAATGGCACTGACATATTTAAAGATATGTCAGGGCAAGTTATTTTCAGTTGAGAGAGCTCAAAATTCATTTTAGTCTGACTAGTCTTAAGCATTGTCTGTGAAACCGGGGCACAATCTTGCTGTAAAGTGCTACTGTTTTTCCTTAATATTTTGTAAAGTAGAGAATCAGAATTTAGAATTTGAATTTCAGATTTTACTTAATTCATAGTTTAACTTTTGGATACTTAAGTATTTTTAAAACAAACTTAAAATTGAATAGGTGACATTTATAGTACTAGCCTATAGTGGTGTAATAGCTGTACTTTTTCACAGAAAAATGACTTGAGTACATTTTCCACCACTGATAAATGCTTATAACGTCCTTCTATTATGTTATGGCTAAGCAAAATGTTGCTCTGATTCAGCAACTACTGCACATCCTGATAAATCATTTTCAGTAATGCAAGCTGCACAAATATTGCAATGAAAACCGTAAACCATCTAACAGACACACTTTTGTTGTTTTTAATAACAAAAAAAAACATCAGCATGTGGCATGGCTTTTTGTCTGGTCTGTTTTATAGAGCGAATTTGTTTTGTGTAATAGTACAGGGCCCAATGTCAAAACGCCCCTTGTCTTATTACAAAAATCTCTTGACACGAATTTCAGCTACATCCTAACTTGCATGATCAGCACATTTACACAGAAATCAAATACAACATAGATTCTTATATGAGTGGTCAACTCATTTCGATACGGAAAAGCTCACAGTATTTGCTTCTTTTGCAGATGCAAATGATAAAAGTCTAATGAAAACATATCTTGATTTTTACTATTTTCTTAGCCCGCACACATTCACATGACATTTTGTGGGTGTAATAATCCTGGACCAATAGTTTGAAGTTGGTAATGCATGCAGTCAAATAAGATGTAAAAAATGTATAATCTGATTAAATTGACTAAAGAACATCTTAACCTGAGCTTGATGCTGTCACACATTTTAGACGAAAAAACGATGTCTTTGACCCATTGCTGAAACTACATGATCTTGAGCTTCTGTCTAGCCAAGAGCATCAAAACTCTGTCCAGATTGTGAGAAAAGTAAGAAAAGCTCCATCTGGAAGTATACATGACAACAGTGTCATTTTTTTTACAGTTATTGTAGCATAATTGTTACAAAAGAAATGTTACTGTTAGTTCTTCAGGTACGTGAACCTGAAGAATCTGAAGTTTGTGAACTTGGAGAATCTGTCTGTAAACCTGGAGAGTCTGCAGTCTGTGGAGCGGAACATTCAGCAGTCTTTGAATCTTGAGAAGTTCCCGTTTGTAAATATGAAGAATCGGCTCTCTGTAAAACTGGAGAGTCTCTAGTCTGTGAATCTAAAGAATCAGCAGTCTGTGGATCTGAAGAATCTGAAGTCTTTGGATCTGGAGATTGAACATTCTGTGAAGCTGCAGATTCAGCAGTCTGTGGGGTTTGCTCTTCTTGAGGCAGGTCCTGATTTTCTTGCTTGAACTTTAATAGACTCCTGCCTCTCTCAAGCCTGCTTTTGTCCACCAGTCGAAAAGCCTCCATGAACTCGTCGATGTCAATGCTCCCGTCATTATTCGTGTCTGTGTTGATAACCAGCTCATTGACGGCCTCATCAGAAATCTCAATGTTCAGATAGGCACTGAGCAGTTTCAACGTCTGGCGGAAATCCTCAAAAGTGATGAACCCTGTGAGATACACAAGCATCAGCCCTTAAGACAAGACACAAACATCTTTACAGCATCAGGACCCGCTTCATGTAGTTTCTCCAGGCCATAGAATATTTGTCTCGTGTAAAAAAAAAACGTAATCTTTTTTTACCTTTATTAATATCGATTAAGGAAAATGGAGAATCTTGCCTAATATTTCAGTCCAAATTCTAACTTTCAAAAGAGTGAAAACGTAATACATGCAATTTGCAATTCATTGCTTTTCATTTGCAATCCTTATTTTTAGACACACAGCCAATAAATCACAAATTTACTCTTTTGAAATAAGTTTGCTGTATTATTATCATCAAAACACATTTTCCCTACCTGAATTATCTGTGTCCACTATTCTAAAGATGGTCTCCATGGTGGATCGATGTCTGTACAGTGCCTCCAGTAAAGTCTGTTCAATGTGCTTTTTTGCAAAGTAAGAAAGTAAACAGTCAATCAAAAGCTCAGAAGATCCATTTTTGTATAATAAAGGGAAATACATTCATTACCTCACATCCAGGCTTTTTCAGGGCGAGGTCACGGAACCAGGCGTGATAGTCCAGCAGGTCGTCAGAGGTGTTGGACACTAACTGGGCATGGAGGACAAGCCAGGGAAGATCCAAGCGCAGAACACGCTCTATAGCAGCGGCCCAGTTGTCCAAAGAGATCAGTCCTGCGAGAACAACGATTATTTCTTCCAAATCACAGATCAGAATGGATTTCATGTGATTGTTCATTAGAGAAGAAATGCAAAACAATATTTGAAACACTATTTATAAACCATAGATAATAAAACTTTATTTTAGGAAGTATCTGTACCTGTCTTCTCCTTATCAAACACCTGAAAGGCACTGATGAGATCAGACTTGTGCGCAAACAGTTGCTCTCGCAGGACTTTCAGAGCCGTGTGCTCTGTGCGTTTCATGCTGAAACAATACAAGGCAGAAAGAGCTGAAACGACAATGAAACTGTACAGCAAATCAGTATTGACATAAAACACACGATATGAAGATAAACAAACCACTTTAATCTTTAATTAAGAAACATCATCCCAAACGCTATATATATTTTGAAAGAAAATCACATCCTTTGTCAAATGGCTGAAGGCATCATAATCTGTTTTGTTACCTCTGTGAAAAGCTAAGGCCGCGGGTCATACCGGTGGCTTGATACTGAACAAAGTAAGGCACTAGATCAGGACCAAGTCTGATAAAAGCTCCTCTGTTGCTGCCAACCTCATAGTAGTTAGAGGCTGAAAAAATGGTGAGGACCTGAAAATCACATGCATGACAATTTGTCAAATAAGTGAGACTGTTGTTCATTGTGAGACATTCATGTTTATAATGCAATATTTGGACAAGAGAAACAAAAGTGGAAAAAAAATGTACATGCCCAAAAAGAAGAAAAAATATAGAGGTTGAACAGGCCCCTTTAATTTTATTTTGTTAAAAAAAGTGATACATTGAGGGTTATAAAGAATTATAAGCATAACATAATCAAACAAAATAACACACTTGAATTATGTTTAAAGAAAGTTTTGTGGTACATTGCATTAGAAACTAGTATTTGCATTAGTAAAAACAGTGAAACGCTGCCACCTAGCGCCGACTAACTGCACGAGCACGACACGCCGTGGGGTAGTGAAGGCTCGTGCAAGACAGCGCTCTCTTTCACGCGCATTTTAATGTCCATATCTGTAATTAAGATTTTTGAGAGAAATTCTAAACTCATTAAATTGATGTAATTACAGCAATGTTAGACAATTAAAAGGAATTCCACAGGAAAAAGTGCAAAGATTTTGACGGATTTCAGGACAGGTACTTTTTTATAAGATTATTACTGGAATTATTATTATTATTATCATTACAGCTAGGGTACAAAAAAGTTAGGAACTAATATTAAACACGTCTAGATTAGGCTTAAATAAAATATTGTATTTTTTGTTTACGGGCGCACATCGCACTGGCACCAGCGGTGACGTCACTTTATTTACGTTCGAAATTTAACCGTTTAAACTTTTTTAACCGCCACATCAATCAATCAGCTGCTCGCAGATTTTTGTAGTGCGATTTATCTCCTGATTTATATTGTTTCTCTTCGAAATTAATTCAATCTCGTTCTTCATTGATCAAGACGTCTGAATTTAGAGTTCCTGCGAAATATTTCTTCCATCGACATATTTCCAGTTGACGTTACATTTCTACCGGACATCTGAAGATGAGATCGGCGTCTGCTCGCGTGGCCTCTCTGTACGTCGGTGATCTTCACCCGGAGGTGTCAGAGGTCATGCTGTACGACAGATTCGTTCCGTTTGGCCCGATCCACTCCACCCGAGTGTGTAGAGACAGAAACACATTCAGGTCTCTGGGCTACGGATATGTCAATTTTGTCAACCGCTCGGACGGTAAGTTAAATGAGATCAATGTACATAATTTAGCATGTTTGAACTGATCTAATCAGGAGAATATCGTTGTTTTCTTTTAGCTGAACATGCAATGGAGATCTTAATGTTCAGTCTCCTCGTGGGTCAGGCCATGCGCATCATGTGGGCCGATAGAAACCCTACACTGAGGACCACCGGCGTTGGCAACGTTATCATTCAGGGCCTGGCAAAGGACATCAACAGCCTGGCACTTCACGACACCTTCTCTATTTACGGCACCATCTTATCCTGCAAGGTAACCGACTTGTATTACCTTCTATTATTCCGAGTTAACCATCCAAGTTTGATGCTTATCCGGACAAATGTCTCTTATCCTTAAGGTGGTTGCTGATGAGAATGGCTCCAGAGGATATGGTTTCGTTCATTTTGAGTCCTACGAAGCCGCTGAAAGAGCCATTCAGGAACTCAATGGGATGATGCTGAATGATCAACCAGTGTAAGTTTGACTGGCAAATGTAAAGTAAACAGTATTTGTAAACTTCTTCAACTGAATGTGATAGACTAACAGTGTTTGTTTGTGTCCACAGGTCCATCAGCCACTTCAGATCATTCCAGGAGCGTCAGGCACAGAGGGAATCCAAACCTGACCGCACGAAGAAGGACTACCAAAGCCTCTTCCCGGTATTAATCACGAAACCCTTTATTCGTGATCAGATCTTTAGTGCACGTGAAATGTTTCTCATTAGACTCATTTGACTTGTGTTTTCAGGGAGTGCATCTCTATGTCAACAATCTGCCCTACAGCTGGACGGACCACCAGCTGCATAGAGCGTTCTCCCCGTTCGGGGCCGTCACCAATGCTACAGTACGATGCTTATTATTTAAAGGAACGGGAGACATTTAACAGAGTTTAAACTCAGTACCGTTATCTGGGATTTACGTTTAAAGCAGATCAAATACATCATGTGACTTACAGATGTTTCGGTGACTGTTTACAAGGTGGTGAGGAACGGCGGGCGCAGCCGAGGGTTTGGCTTTGTGTGCTTCAAGAGCCCCGAAGCTGCAGCTCGAGCCGTTTCGGCAATGGACGGACGTGTCATTGCCAACAGACGTCTGAATGTTGCCTTCTCTCGGGTCCTGGATACGCCAGTGTCTGTCAGCGACTGTGCATCACCTCCTGAAAACCAGTCGCTGCTTCCTTCAGGACACTTTGGGATTGTTCCACAGGTCAGATGTGCCACAGTAACATATCAAGCAGAAATGTATAATGAAACAAATCCTCGTGCATGTTTTGATCATAATTCTGTGTGTTTGACAGGCTGTCAGCAATGTTGGTCAGCAGCTCGCCAGCCTCATTCGGCTTGTGTCCAGCTGTCGTCGGGATGCAGCGGGTCTCCTGCCTAAGTGTAAGAACGATTTAAATGATGGTGGGTTAGTTTAGCCCTCATGTTTCTGCTGCTGTTAGCGTCATTCTTTGGTCTCTTCTGTCACAGGCGAGAGTCTTGTCCCGCTGGTCTCTCCGCTGCTGTTAGACTCAGTGGTGCCCGACATGCAGAGTGTGAACCAGGAGGTGCCAGAATTAACGTCTGACGCTTCTGGAACATCAGACACCTTGAGCTCTCCGCTATCTGGAGACTTTGGTGCTGTTGTTCCGAAGGTCAGATGTGAAGTTATATACATGGTGTTCCTGTAGCTAAAGTCAAAAAGTCAGGGGGTTGACTATTTGAATTCACTGTAAGTCACAGTCGGTATCATTGTGTCCACTGAATAAATGTAATTGTATTTAAGGAATAAATGTAAATGGTTTTATACTCATTCTGGTTGTATAAGAGAACAAATATCTCAATGATGTGTTTTTTGCACAGACTCGTAACAGTGCCGGTCAGCATCTCTTCGGCCATCTCTCCACCTGTCTTGTGTCCAGCAGGCGCTGGTATGCAGATGGTGTCCTACCACAGTGTGAGTAGCTTCTCTTTACATCCCTGAATGGTCCGTTAGATTCAGTCTTTATATTTCTTATAGTTATTAGTAAAATCATTCTTTGCTCATATTCTCAGTAGTTTCTCTGACATACGGAATGTGTTTCTACTGTCACAGGTGAGAGGTTCCTCCTATTGGTCTCTCCACTGCTGTCAGACACGTTTGACTCGGAGCCGCCCTGCATGCCGGTCAGTGCTGCTTATCCAATTCCTCTGTCAGATACCGAATGATCACAATAATTGTGTCATTTGTTGTTGCGTCATATTTAATTCATGATTTTGTTGTTTTAGACTGGTAAACTGGAAATGTCAGAGATGACGCCTGACCAAGCCACTGATGCTCCTGGAGTGTCGGAGACCTGCGGTGCCGTTGCGGTTCACGACAGGTTTGGTAACGGTTTGGGTGTGACTAGAAATATGAACACCTCCAAGGTAGGAGAAATCTCTTCATTTGTCATGGATTTCACTGTTGTTGACGCGTGTAACCTTTTAGAAATAATTGTGGTTTTGAAAAGCAATCATACAACGCATCTGTCCTCTTCTCAGGTGATGGTGGTTATGGATGGTGCCTTTGTGTCTGTGTTCTGCTGCTCCTCTGATGACACCATAACTGTGATCGTGAGAATCCAGGAGGATCTTCTTCTTTACAGTGAGTCTCCATCCATCTTCCACTTCAGTTCTGTACATCTGCTGCGTTATTCTGACACGTTCTCATTTATCTGCCAAAGGTGAGCGGCTCCTCGTCTTTAACACGATTGCGGGTCAAGCGAGGAGGACCTCTGAGGACACATCCAGCCCTCGTCTGGCAATACAGGCTGTTCCTGAGAGTGAGTAATCCCATTCTTCATTTTCTCCACATGACATCAGACACACAGTTTAAGATCTGATAAGACAATCAATGTCATTCTCCTGGTCAGGTGACCAAATTGTGGCCGATACAGTCCAGCCCTCAGCTCCATTTACCATCAAGCCAGTGTTGACCACCCTGAAGGAGACGTGGGCTTCTCTGCATAAGGGTGAGTTTGGGTTCCTCTCGTGGTTTTACACGTCTAGTTTTGAGAGTTCTTGATTGTTGTGTTTTTTTTGCAATTAGCCTCTCAAACGCTGCACATCTCACCTGTCAGAGCTGACATTATGACACGGGCTGATGTGCAGCAGGTACTAAAAGATTTCACAGCTGTTTCAGTCTATTTTATAAATATGAAAGCAATAATGATAATTCATTAAAATGTTCAAATAAATGAATCGTCTTATTCTCTGATGCTCTAAGTGTCCTCACATATGACTTTCTCTACTGCAGCAGGTGAGTTCCTCTGAACAATCACAGAGAACTCTTTGTGGTTTTTGGCTCAATAAGCCGAGCGGTTGTTGGAGTCTGAGAGGTCTAAGCTGCCCCACCACCAATGATCTCCTGCGCTTCTGCACTCTGAGGTCAGTCCTCGTGCTGTCTGTCATCACATCAACATTTAATTATTGGAGAAGATTATTTTAAGATTTGAAATATTTGGATGTGGGCTTTGGTGTTCTACATTGAGTGTGTTGTGTTGGTGTAGTGACTCATCAGTGATTGTCTGTGTTTCTAGGAGATTTCTGCAGGTGTGACAGAGACAATGGGATGCGGCAAATTTGTCCATAAACAAAAAAATGTGCAACAGAAAGTAATATTTTTGTGCATGAAAAATATTGTTTTAGTATATTATATTTTATGTGACACATTTTTTTAAAAATAATGTTTTGTGCAAAAAAATATTTGGGGGCATGTAAAAACATGTATTTTATTTTGTTTTATAATCCAGTTAATTATTTAATTTACAAATGTTTTGTAACAAAATTATTTTTGTAAATAATCTTGTAAATAGCTGTTATAATAATCTGTTCAATTTTGTGCATTATAAAAAGATAGTTGCGTTTTATAGACTGGCATTTTGTGTATCACTTTTCTTTTGATATTTATTTGATATGATATGTTTTTATGTAACACGAGTAATAAATATATTTGTCTAATTCTTTCCTGAATTTAGTAGCATTCGTTGGTCAGCTGCAAAATCGATTCAACTTGAATTATCGAAATGGCTCTAACAATCAGCTAAAATAAAAAACAAAATAGTAGAAAATATTCTCTCAAATATTGGTTAACATTGACGTAAGTGTGAAAAGAACACGAAATTAAAATAGGAAATATAATTTCCACAATTCATATTGAAATGTTTGCACCAACAATCATGAAGTTGTTTCAGATCTAGTCTGCTAAAATAACATTAAATCAACACTTAATAGTTAAATAACTAAACAGTATGTACATTGTATTTAACAGTTTCTAACCCCGTTTTCACAGACCATACACTGTCATTATTTTAGTTTTAAAAGACTAATCCATGTCTCACATTACGATTATGGCAGAACTCGTATCCGTCCTGCTTGCACTCGTGTGAACGGATGATGAGCTGGAGGTTGTGTCTGTTCAGAAAGTCCTCTGTGACATCAGGACCCCAGTAACATCCTCCTCCTCTGATCTCATTGGGAATACAACCATCCTGAGACATGGGGTCACTCCACAGCAGGTCCAAAATCTGATCAGACAGAATGCAAACCAACCATCAGCTGTACAAATAATGTTTCTTGGTTATTGATTTTATAGGCGTCAATCGATATATTAAATGATTGACTTTTTTGCACATCTTGAATGACCTGAGTAAAATATCCCTTTAACCGCAATGAAACATATAACTTACCTGTTTCCATTCATCGTTGTTAGTATTCGTGAATTCTGAGGAATCTGGTTCAGACTCGGAGGACAGAGACAAGTTGAGAATTTGGTGAGACCTGCTGAAGCTGGAGAGACTGAACTCTGATTGCCTGCGGCGGATCTCCAGCTCCTCCTCGACGGTTCGAGTAATGGTTGATGAGAAGTTCTGGAGAGAGCGTCTCTGGAAACTGTCTCGAGAGCCCAATGGTTTGGGAAACATCAGGGAACCCCGTCTGTTTTTAGAGATCATCATCTCATCGTAGACAGCAGGTCTGTACAGGTTAGTGCGGGAAGCACTGCTCTTCTTTGGAGGCCTCATGGCAGAGACGTACTAAAGAAAGCAAGGGGTCACATTTATAGGTTCGGGTTTCAAAGACTGAATATTTATGTGACTCACCTTGTGTCTGTCGACTCGAGCTATCAGAGAGAGATCAGTGGAGTCTGAGATCCCTCCATGGACCACCAGCACTCTGTGGTCAATCACCGTCACTAACGGCAACCAGCTGAAGATCTTCTGAAGTAACTTGAGGATACGCTTGCCGTGCATCTTAACGGATGTACAGATATTGAAATCAAATCATTTCAAACATGATGTGAAATTCAGAACAGAAAAGAATCTAAAGAACAGAGCTTGTGAAAAATGAATTAAAATTGAATTGCTCCTTGATGATGATTGGCCAATAGCTCTGGTAGTGTTATTTTCAGAGAATATATCTAACAAATAGACGGCGCATGGTGCCCCAGCTGCCGAAAAATTACAGTTTGTTTTACAGGATTCTTTTACAGTGTACTCTGGTCACAGATTAATTTTCTTCTTCTTTTGATGTATTGTCAATGTTGTCTTTACTCATTTAATGAGTAAAATAACTTGTCTTTTTGTCGTAATGAGTGTAATCCTCTTATCATAGGCTGACCCACATGTCTGCACAAATAACCCCAACAGAGCTGAACAGGTTCTTCTTTTAGATATAAGCCTGATGCCCGAGTTGTCCACTTGCAATAAATAGAAGCTGTTCGTGGAAAGAAAGGGTTGGGATATCCCTTAATGTTTCATAATGGAGATGAACTACACCACATCGTAAACAAGCACCTTATGAAACCTCGGGAATTATAACCCTTACAAAACTAGTATAGGCCTACTTCATTTTAATCTACTTCAAAGAGTAGACTAAAAATCTTTCTTGTTTTTAATTTTTTCTAATTCGAATAGCACACATTGAATAAACTTCTTTTCTGTAAGAAAAATATGGCAACATTATCCTACCTTGTATTTCTTCAACACTTCTTTGGTGAAGCCATACCTTTAAATAAAAGTTGAAATATTCAATTTGGAAAGTACATAATATTAAATAAGCATAATCAAAAATGTGTTAAAAATGAATTCAAATTTTCAGTATAATAAAGAGTAATAAAAGATAAAAGAGTAATTAAAACTATTAAAAGCTATTACTTGGAAGTTCTGCATGTAAAACAAGTATTTTTTAAATTATTCTAAGTATTATTCTAACTATAAAGTACTGTAATATTCAGGTGAGTACACTCATTTAACTGCGATTTTACTTTAAACAATTTACACTCAAAAAAATTGAGTAAACTTTAAAGCTGTAAAATCATTTAAATATACTGTTTAAATTGATTGTAAGTAAAAAATATAAGTTAATCTGTGTAACTACAATATTTTTATTGGAATTCACCAAAAATATTAAGTGTATATTAAAAATATAATTTGTTAATGAAATACTTATTTTTTTAAGAGTTTTAAGAGTACATAACATGAGATCATGAAAATGACATTTCATGCAGTGTGTAATGTTGCCGTGTTTGAAATAAGCAGTCTGCCAAGTTGTAAATCTGAAGGTGAATGAATAACAAAGTTATTGGCTTGGAAAACTCTGAATCACTCAAACGAGTCGTCCCTAGTCCGATTCGCGAACCGCCGCGGATTTCCATCACTACATATAGTCACCGCCTACGTTTTGCTAGGACTGCCCGCGAAAACTTCACTCTTCTCCCCCCAAACACTGTGACTGCGTTCGGAATCACATACTTTCATACAGTAGGCAAAAAGCAGTAGGCGAACGAATAGTATGTCCGAAACCTCGGTCTTCAGTAGGCGAGAAATTCCCGGCTGGTGCACTATTTCTCGTGAGATTTGGACGTATGTGTATACTAATGTAGCGTACGAATTCACCTACTATATAGTAAGAGAAAACAATATAGTATGTCCGAATCCTCAGTATTCATAAAAGAGTAGGTGAGAAATTCCCGGATGGCTTACTGGTTACGCCCACATTCAGCACCCAGCGACAGATACTTGGGATACTTATCTATCCCATGAGCCAACGGGACAGGATAAGTTCATACAGGAGCATGGAGGAGAACTGCGAGGCAGGTGTTATCAAATATGAGTATTACTAGCCAACAATTAATGCTTTTCTTTGCGTTGCAGTCGCATTTGTTAAAGTTAAACTTTGTTAATTTGTTAATAAAACATATTACATTACTTCATGTATTATGTCATTGCTTCACTGAAAACGTCTGCATTCACATTTTTGTAGTATGTATTAATGCATAGATGGCATATAGTAATACAATTACATTTAGTAGCCTATTTTAATACAATGTATCATTTTCAGGAAAAAAATAATAAGTATTGGTCAGCACTTATCAATAATATTGTGCACAAGTGTAGGTGTTGGCTAGCAATGCATTTCTAGGGTAAACTTAATTTATAAGCAATAATACTTATATTCCTTGACAATAAAATCAGCAGTGCTCTCCTAAGGCGAGATCGTCGAGCAGCTGCCCGACGTCTCCTTTGTGAAGGCATTACAAACATGTTGCAAATGCTGGGAAAACTCATGGATGGTAACGTTATAGCATTACTGATGTTAATGCACCTGTTTCTCATAACATAAATTGTTGCGCTTGTTATTACGTCGCATAGTTAATCTCTGGCCCATGTGCACTCCAGTACAGCAGGTGGCGGATATGCACCACAAACGTAATTTGCTCCCCGCTATTAAAAAGGAAAAGAAGATCATCAATATGGTGGACAACGGCCGATCGCATTCATACTACACCCATTCAGGGAACACAGTACGTACCCATTTAGCCCTGTTGAGTACGTACCTACTGAAATTAAGTACCTACTCATTGAGTATGCGATTCCGAACGCAACCTGTAGCTCGTGAGCCTCATTCGCGGTAGACCAATCACAGCAGACTAGACCATCTGACCAATCACATCAGACTAGGCTAGGGGATTAGACAGATGAATTGTGGAATGAATCATTTGAAAGTCAGTCAAGAAGTAAGGTAAAAATAATTACCTATTATTACGAAATAATAGTGTTATTACACCTTCTATGCACATAAACTTGTTGTTGGACACTCTTTTCGACATGTTTTTGTTTACCTCAAATACTGTACCTCAATTACCTCAAATTAATAATGTGGTCTTCATGGTTTCCTCGGTTAAGATAAACATCTCCAGGATATACAAGTAGGAACGCAAACAATATGAGGAGAATCTCAATTGAATCTTTGCCTCTGTCCACATAGTCTCCATTGAAAATGTAAGGTTTCTCCAGTGATGGCATTCCATTCTGGAAGAAACAAATCCAAATCTTCAGACAACTGTTTGTTTCAGGCTCCTAGCTGTGTGTAATAGTTCAGTAACTTACCTTGTAAAATATCAGTAGCAAGTCCTCTAACTGTCCATGTAAATCACCTGAAATAAAGGTCTCAGAAGATTCAGAAGTGCCACTTCATAATGTTATGACAGAATAGTTGAAAGAATGTTTCAGGCACTCACCACAGATTGTGATTTCTTTGCTATGGCATGTGGAGACCCGGTTGATGTTTGGCAACACCCGGAGGAGCTTCCACGTTTCCAGAAGAAGCTGAAGGACGTAACGTGAGTGAAGCTGCTGCTTGGAGAAGCCAGAAGGGTGTGTGGTTAAAGATGAGGACGATGGCAGATTTTGATGTAAAAATGTTTAGAAAAGCATCAATACCTGTTTGTTTTTGAAGGCCTCTGCAAGATTAGCAACTTGAGCCATGTCAAGTGGAAAGGATAACCGTGGGCCAGAGTAGATGTCCGGCACTTCAATATTAGCGTAGCTGAAATATCTCTCCCACTCTGCATCTCGACACACCTCATTCTCTCTGAAGATATGTGAGATCAGGTTTCCTAAAGGAAAGAATATGTGTGATATGTTTATACAGAGAGGTTTTTGGTGGGAGCTGTGTCAATTGTGTGTGACAGGATTTTTTACGTTCACTGCTGGATGGAGTGAAGTTATCCACCAGGTAACCGAGAAAGTTGTATAACTGTAAAGAAATGACAAAATAATTGATCACATTATGTCAGTTTTCCCAGTATTCATAAAGATAATCCGTCCATCCGTCACCAGTTCATTGTTGAATTCTTACTTTGATTTGGTCTTGAAGGTCTGAGTACTCTATGGACTGGAAGATGTTCCAGGTATATCTGCGTCTCACCTCCATACGGGCCACATACTGTCTGTACCAACGCTGGATCATCACTGCAGCCTTCATTGCTTTAAGAGAACAGAAGAACTACCATCACCACTATGGTTTATAAGTAAAATTTGTTTGTTGTCAGTGCAGTCATTTCAGTTCGAGATGCTATAACCACAGGCCCCAATTCGCCTATTTCACAAAATGGCGACAGAGACCGGAAGTAGGGAAAAACGTTTTCCGGCCGCACTGCTGCCATAGCCATTCATTCCCTCATTCAGCTTGTTTTCTCACAGGCATTCATTTTATTTACCAAAAGCAAAAGTAGGATATGTTGTCAGATTTGTTCATGGTTTACTGGGAGATGATTTACTGGGAGTAAAAATAGGGAAAACAAACATTACAAAAACATTGTTTTTTAGTGATTTATTTATTATCAAGGTTTGGTATATGTTAGACAAATCAGCATAAAGGGAGCGCCACATGCCTAACTTCTTCTAGTCTCTGCAACTGTTCTGTGTAGTGAACGGAGCCAGAGCATTGACCGGACAAGCGTTTACCCTACTTCCGGTTTGTACTTTGAAATAGGTCTATTGAAAAAACAGATGTTTTATCAGGATTTTCTACAGCTGCAGCTATGGTGCCAACATGCTGTTCCTGCCAGTGAGAGATGTCACAAATGTCACAGTGCTTAAAACAGTAGGATTTTACTTACTTAAGGCCGCTGCATAAAGAAAAACATGAACATTTGTTACATATAAAAGTGTTACTCATATTTATTGACAAATTACAAATATTTGAAAAAAACTAGGTTAATAATATTTGGACTGGTAAAATCTCACCTGGGATGACGTTTCCATCTGTTTTATAAAAAAAGACGATTCAATAATTATATTTAAACCACATAAACTTTTTGAACTGCTTCCGTATATAGCCTACACTGTAAAAAAACCCTGTCATTTGACAGAACAAGCAATACTATTTTTTTACAGGATTTTTTTACAGTGAATTTTATTTAAACAAAACTGCAAACATCACTGGCCAAATTAAGTGGCAAAATAATTGTTTTACCTCTGTCATATCTTTTATTGAATTCACTTGTTTTTGTCACCCCACTCCCCATAGCTTCAACTGAAGACAGAAAGAAAATACATTTCTCATTACGTAAATAACATATAACATTTGTTTAATAAGTAACGTTTGACATAATTAACAAAAACGTAATTCAGTATTTCTTTTCTGTTAAATGCAAGTCACGGAAAATATTGAATATAATAAAGTGATTATGGTATACTTACTAAAGTGTTAGATTGGTTAAATATACAGTTACTGTAACGTCTGTCAGCCGCAGTGCCCTCGTGCTCCACAAGAGGGCACTCACCTCATCACTTGGACTTTCATTTCACACTACATTTCTCATAACCCTTTGCCCGGACTCGTCAGCCATCATTGCGTTCACCTGTGTCTTGTTATCGTGTGTGTGTGTGTGTGTGTGTGCGTGTGTGTGTGTGTGTGTGTGTGTGTGTGTGTGTGTGTGTGTGTGTGTGTGTATATAGTGCCTGTGTTTCTTGTGTGAGTTGTCCGGTATTGTTCATATTGTGATGTGGTCGGTGTGCCTTGTTCTCTGCCTTTGTGGGCCTTGTATTTTACGTTTGAATTAAATACTATTTGCAACTAGATCCCACCTGACCAAGCTCATCATTACAGTTATATTCTTGAGAGCTTTCAATTGATAAATGGTTAATATTGTTAATTTATGTTATACGAATATGAAATGGAATGTTATTCATCTGGTTTTCATAGGGTGGAGGTGGGGTGTATTTTTGTAAGACGAATTCAGACCTTATTACGTTCTTTTATATAACAGAAATAACTCAGACCAGCAAATAGAATGGTAATGGCAATTAAAATGGTAAAAAGGTTATCAACATATTGCAGAGCTTTTGACATGAACACAGACTCCAACAAATGTCACACTGTTGTGTATGTTAAGAAGATGGAGAGAGTGAGTTAATCTGAGTTCATTCTTCTATTGCACTGACCACAGACTGGTCTCAATCCTCATCTTTACAGACCAGACTAAGTCAACACACACCTGTGTTCCTGTGAAAGCTCCGACGCTTCAGTCTGTCACTGACTCTAAACAAACCTTAATATAGGAAACTATCTGGAGAAAACCAACGTATCATCAGCAGGGCTCAGCTATATTTATTAAAAAAGTGCCCTGAATACCTAGGATCATTAACTTAGACATCACAAACAATTTTAACATATAAGCAAATACACTAGGCTGGTGGCAAAAACATATACAGATTAGTCATTGCTTTTTTATTTAAGGAATGCATCTTTTAATTGTTACTAACATGTTTATTCATTTTTATTTAAATGAAAGAAATAAGACTATTATTTTTATAATGTTTATGAATTCCAAACGAATAGAAAACAAGTTTCCTTATAAACATATTTCTTGTACAAATTGTAATGACTTTTTTAAAAACAAAGTCCAAATAAATCTTTGGCTGGTTACACTTTTATGTCTTAATTGATCAACGTAATATTAAGCATTTTTGTAAATAGTAATAGCTCAAACGTTTATGTACAACTTATGAAAAAATCACCAATAATACCATGAATCTATACCATATAATCTATATATTTCTCTCTCTATATATGATCCACTGGCTGAACTGTATTTACGGTAAAGCTGCTGCAACAATGCAAAACAGTGAACTAGCCTAAAGAAATTTTAGTTTAACTTGAATTAAGCATTAAGTCATAAAAGACATATAAAATATAAACATAAAACTCACCTGGTGGGTGTATCTAACCAAGAAAATGCAAAAAGACTCTTAATTTCTTCAATTTAAAGTCTTCAACATGTCACTCCACGTAATGTGTTCGCTTGTCATATTCCACTGATAGTCCTTTCAATGGGCAGAAAAGAAAATAAACACACTTGTGAGGTGGCGAAGAAAACTGTCACAAGCTTTGCCATATTCCAGTTAGATCCTCAATGTCCAGAGCAAAAAAATGAATATTTTCTGTGAAAGTGAAAAGAATGTGTATGAAGCGTCTGATGTCTTCAGATTGGTGACGTTTTTTCTCTGGTTCTTAACAGTCTTCTGTTGTGGAGCTGAATTAAGAGAAGGGATTAAGGTAATAGCTTGATGCGACTTGACTGGACTTTGTACAGGAAAAGGCCTCTGTCAAGAGCACCATTTGGCAGCAGATGGAGAAGTCTGGAGGTTACTGCAGAGGAAACTACTACTGTAGGTATAACGTAATAAATCTGAAGCTGCAAACCTTATCTGAAAAAAGTTCAATAAAGCTTGATTTGAAAACAGTTCTTGTCATTATTCCATATCTTGTGGGAATACGAGTCCTCAAAAATGATGATCCCTCAAAATACATTGATTCAGTGGGTAGCACTGTTACCTCACAGGAAAAAGGTTTGAGACCAGACTGACTCAAAAGGCTTAAAACTCTGTGAAGCGTCAGCATGTTCTCCTTGTATTTTTAAATGTGCCTTTTTCTTTTTTGGATGTTTCATTGTTATATATTATTCTATAAAATAGCCCACATTACAGCCCTGAATGTGACCCCAGATTCACTCTTGTTCTATCTCTCCAACATTTAAAACATCCAGTTGAGATTTTGGCTGATAATGCGCCGACTAATAAAAATGTAAAAAAACGAATGTATAGCACAACATGCATGTAACTCTGCTTCAAATCAAATGCTCTCTACGTTGACTCAACGTCATTGTGTACTGTATATAGTGGGAATACTAACTTGGTTGCACTTTTCTTTTTTAGTCATCCAGACCCAGTAGGTGGCGCTGTCACAAAACACTATGTCCCAGAAATGCGGTCCTTTTTCTATAAACAGAATGTCAAATCTGCTGCTCTTAAAAATTTAGATTAATTTGATTACAGGTAAAGTGGGCCATAAGCTTGATTGCATTGTGCTGAAAGAGTATACACCATTTGAGCAAATTAATTATCTTATCTTAAAGGTCCAGAATGTAATTTTTTGGAGGATCTATTGACAGAAATGCAATATAATATACATAACTATGTGTTCAGAGGTGTATAAAGAACTTACATAATGAAGCGTTATCTTTTTATTACCTTAGAATGAGCTATTTCTATCTACATACACCGCGGGTCCCCTTGTATGTAACTCGCAATGTTCTCGTAGTGTTTTGACAGGGAGGGGGAGGGGTGGAGTGAGCGGTTGGTTGCAATTCGCAAGCTTGCCGCTAGATTTCACTGACTGGACCTTTGAAGGGACACTGTTTCTTTAAATAGTGAAATAGTTTTGGCTGCTGCAATATGATTGTAATATAGTAGTGAGAGAGCTCAACTTGTTGAAGATCTTAAAAAATTGAAAGTCCAACTAACAATTAAAAAGTTATTCCAGAGTGCACAGAAACAATCTAGAGTATAGCCTGTTTCTGAGAGAGTCACGTTTGTTACACAGAATTTAAGGTTGTTAAATATACATATGTATAAAGGTTTATAAGGAAATAGTATAAATTTTGCTAATATTTTTAGGTTTGTTTTGTTTTTTAAGATGATTTAGCCTGGTAGTATTTTCCATTTCCTCCTCCTTCATCTTCACACTCCATGTTGGCGGATATGCACCAAAAGCTGGTTTGCCAACCGCCATTAAACAAAAGAAAAGAAAAGAAATATGATTGTAGTGCCACAAGTCAAAGAAGGACTCCCTCATGTCAATTGTCAACACTGCTGGGATGTAGAGGCAGTCAGCCCTCTATCATTCAGATTTTCATTTTCAACTTTTAAGGTTTCTCAATAAAGGTAAACAAATGTTATTGTGACAGTACTTGTTGTATGTGTTGCTGCAGGTAACGGGGATTAAAATGTAAAAACTATTTGAAAAAACTATCATTCGTTTTTCTTGTGAGACGTTAACATTTTGCGGGCTCAGTTTGGCTGAATGTGTTAGGTAAAGTGCGGCAAGTATAATCTTTAAAATTCTACCTTCATTCATTAAATAAATTGACATTCACGGGTCATTTTATGATCCTTATGTGTAATTTACAGGAAAATTAGTGTGCAGTCGGGAATATCAGGTCAGAGATGGAAAGCAGAGAGAAAGGCGAAGAATGAAAATAAATCTATGGAATGAAGATATGATGAGAGGAGCAGTTAATGAATTCAGGGAGCAGGAGGCATTAGGTAAAAATCCTAATGTGCGCTTCTTAGCCAGGGCATGGAATGTGCCAATTAGCACCCTGCAGAGGAGAGTCAAAAATAAAGTACAGGGTGCTGACCATATGTCTGGGCGTAAACCGTGGAGTCTGAAAAGGAGCTTGCAGGCCTGCTCACCACTCTTTCTCAAAGGGGATTTCCCCAAATAAGACCTGACGTCCAGAAGGTTGCTTATGACTTTGTACGAGCAGCAGGAATTGAGGGATTTTCTGAGAAAAAAAGAAAGCTGGGTACTACTGGGCTTCATGAAGCGCAATCCTGGGCTCCGCATAAAAAAAACAGAAGCAGTAAACATGTTTGCAAAAGTGATCGCCTCAAGGGCACAAAGCTTCAGGTGTAAATGTCCAAATCAAAATGTAATAGCTGACTGACAGAAGTCATTTTTCTCGTAGTAATTTACTTTCAAAAAGTGTGTGTGGCCTTGACATTTTTGCATGTCTCTCTAAATATAAATAAGTGCTCGATGAGACAAACAATGTTGCTTGTGAGCAGGGATCAAACTAATTGTTTTTCACTATATGTGCATTCATGACAACTAAGAATGTTGCTGTCAGGGGAGTTTCTCCTATGTTCAATGAGAAACAAAGTCAAAGAGGACCGGGACTTCAAACCACC